>NC_091368.1:8527205-8554705 GCF_038502225.1 Cherax quadricarinatus
CTTGGGGTGACCATAACACCGAGCACATCACCGGAGGCACACATCAACCAAATAACCGCTGCAGCATACGGGCGCCTGGCAAACCTGAGAATAGCGTTCCGATACCTTAATAAGGAATCGTTCAAGACACTGTACACTGTGTATGTTAGGCCCATACTGGAGTATGCAGCACCAGTCTGGAACCCACACCTGGTCAAGCACGTCAAGAAGTTAGAGAAAGTACAAAGGTTTGCAACAAGGCTAGTCCCAGAGCTCAAGGGAATGTCGTACGAGGAAAGGTTAAGGGAAATCGGACTGACGACACTGGAGGACAGAAGGGTCAGGGGAGACATGATAACGACATACAAGATACTGCGGGGAATAGACAAGGTGGACAGAGATAGGATGTTCCAGAGAGGGGACACAGGGACAAGGGGTCACAACTGGAAGCTGAAGACTCAGACGAGTCACAGGGACGTTAGGAAGTATTTCTTCAGTCATAGAGTTGTCAGCAAGTGGAATAGCCTAGCAAGTGAAGTAGTGGAGGCAGGAACCATACATAGTTTTAAGAAGAGGTATGACAAAGCTCAGGAAGCAGAGAGAGAGAGGATCCAGTAGCGATCAGTGAAGAGGCGGGGCCAGGAGCTGAGTCTCGACCCCTGCAACCACAATTAGGTGAGTACAATTAGGTGAGTACACACACACACACATACACACATACACACACACACACACACACACCACACACACACACATACACACATACACACACACACACACACACACACACACACACACACACACACACATACACATACACACACCCACACACACACACCACACACACACACATACACACACACACACACACACACACACACACACACACACACATACACACACACACACCACACACACACACACACACACACGCACACATACACACACCCACACACACACACCACACACACACACATACACACACACACACACACACACACACACACACACACACACATACACACACACACACACCACACACACACACAAACACACACACACACACACACACCACACACACACACACACATACACACACACACACACACACACACTCACATGTGCAGTCGGTCATATTTACAAGGTTAACAAGTGATACATCAATGATACCTGCTTCATAAACTATATGTACTGAAAGGTGTATATCTCTGAGTGCATATACACTGAGAGGTTTGTACATCTCAGTATATATACACTGAGACGTTTGTACATCTCAGTATATATACACTGAAGATAGCAGAACGTCTTTGTAATAACAGGAAAACGCCTCTTCAGATCGGCTTCAAACTTTACCTGACAGTGTATCTCAGTGGAAGGATATAATTATTGCCTCACTTTGTCACAGCTGATTTAATTTTTTTATTCAAAAGTTGTGTTTTTTTGCGTTATGCGAAACCACGAGAATGGTTTTCTAGATCGGCTTCAAACTTTCAACGCTGATGCGTCTAACTCGAAGTTGTAGGTTTTCTAGTAACAAATGTAATGTAATCAATCAATCAATCTTGAAACGATTGATGGACTGATTACACCGACTCCAGGTTGAGGGACTGATTACCTCAGAGTCCTGTTCTTCACCATTCTTCTTTGTATGGACTGATGAAGCCACTGTGTGGCGAAACGTTCCCTCAGTAAAAATACCCAAGTTTTGAACATGTGTCTAATTTATCAAACCTCAATTATACAGTGTTAAGGCTCACTTATATCTGGTTTTAATAATTGTTCATACCTAGTGTTGAAGCTCACTCATACCTGGTCTTGAAGCTCACTCATACCTAGTGTTGAAGCTCACTCATACCTAGTGTTGAAGCTCACTCATACCTGGTGTTGAAGCTCACTCATACCTAGTGTTGAAGCTCACTCATACCTAGTGTTCAAGCTCACTCATACCTAGTGTTGAAGCTCACTCATACCTAGTGTTGAAGCTCACTCATACCTAGTGTTGAAGCTCACTCATACCTAGTGTTGAAGCTCACTCATACCTAGTGTTGAAGCTCACTCATACCTGGTCTTGAAGCTCACTCATACCTAGTGTTGAAGCTCACTCATACCTAGTGTTGAAGCTCACTCATACCTAGTCTTGAAGCTCACTCATACCTAGTCTTGAAGCTCACTCATACCTAGTGTTGAAGCTAACTCATACCTGGTCTTGAAGCTCACTCATACCTAGTGTTGAAGCTCACTCATACCTAGTGTTGAAGCTCACTCATACCTAGTGTTGAAGCTCACTCATACCTAGTGTTGAAGCTCACTCATACCTAGTGTTGAAGCTCACTCATACCTAGTCTTGAAGCTCACTCATACCTGGTCTTGAAGCTCACTCATACCTAGTGTTGAAGCTCACTCATACCTAGTCTTGAAGCTCACTCATACCTGGTCTTGAAGCTCACTCATACCTAGTGTTGAAGCTCACTCATACCTAGTGTTGAAGCTCACTCATACCTAGTGTTGAAGCTCACTCATACCTGGTCTTGAAGCTCACTCATACCTAGTCTTGAAGCTCACTCATACCTAGTGTTGAAGCTCACTCATACCTAGTGTTGAAGCTCACTCATACCTAGTCTTGAAGCTCACTCATACCTAGTCTTGAAGCTCACTCATACCTAGTCTTGAAGCTCACTCATACCTAGTGTTGAAGCTCACTCATACCTAGTGTTGAAGCTCACTCATACCTGGTCTTGAAGCTCACTCATACCTAGTCTTGAAGCTCACTCATACCTAGTGTTGAAGCTCACTCATACTAGTGTTGAAGCTCACTCATACCTAGTGTTGAAGCTCATTCATACCTAGTGTTGAAGCTCACTCATACCTAGTGTTGAAGCTCACTCATACCTGGTCTTGAAGCTCACTCATACCTAGTGTTGAAGCTCACTCATACCTAGTGTTGAAGCTCACTCATACCTAGTGTTGAAGCTCACTCATACCTAGTGTTGAAGCTCACTCATACCTAGTGTTGAAGCTCACTCATACCTAGTGTTGAAGCTCACTCATACCTGGTCTTGAAGCTCACTCATACCTAGTCTTGAAGCTCACTCATACCTAGTGTTGAAGCTCACTCATACCTAGTGTTGAAGCTCACTCATACCTAGTGTTGAAGCTCACTCATACCTAGTCTTGAAGCTCACTCATACCTAGTCTTGAAGCTCACTCATACCTAGTGTTGAAGCTCACTCATACCTAGTGTTGAAGCTCACTCATACCTGGTCTTGAAGCTCACTCATACCTAGTCTTGAAGCTCACTCATACCTAGTGTTGAAGCTCACTCATACCTAGTGTTGAAGCTCACTCATACCTAGTGTTGAAGCTCACTCATACCTAGTGTTGAAGCTCACTCATACCTAGTCTTGAAGCTCACTCATACCTAGTCTTGAAGCTCACTCATACCTAGTGTTGAAGCTCACTCATACCTAGTGTTGAAGCTCACTCATACCTAGTGTTGAAGCTCACTCATACCTGGTCTTGAAGCTCACTCATACCTAGTCTTGAAGCTCACTCATACCTAGTGTTGAAGCTCACTCATACCTAGTCTTGAAGCTCACTCATACCTAGTGTTGATGATCACTCATACCTAGTCTTGAAGCTCACTCATACCTAGTGTTGAAGCTCACTCATACCTAGTGTTGATGATCACTCATACCTAGTCTTGAAGCTCACTCATACCTGGTCTTGAAGCTCACTCATACCTAGTGTTGATCACTCATACCTAGTGTTGAAGCTCACTCATACCTAGTGTTGAAGCTCACTCATACCTAGTGTTGAAGCTCACTCATACCTAGTGTTGAAGCTCACTCATACCTAGTGTTGAAGCTCACTCATACCTAGTGTTGAAGCTCACTCATACCTGGTCTTGAAGCTCACTCATACCTAGTCTTGAAGCTCACTCATACCTAGTGTTGATGATCACTCATACCTAGTGTTGAAGCTCACTCATACATAGTGTTGAAGCTCACTCATACCTGGTGTTGATGATCCCTCATACCTAGTCATGAAGCTCATTCATACATAGTCTTGAAGCTCACTCATACCTAGTGTTGATGATCCCTCATACCTAGTCATGAAGCTCATTCATACCTAGTCTTGAAGCTCACTCATACCTAGTCTTGAAGCTCACTCATACCTAGTCATGAAGCTCACTCATACCTAGTCATGAAGCTCATTCATACCTAGTCTTGAAGCTCACTCATACCTAGTCTTGAAGCTCACTCGTACCTGGTCTTGAAGCTCATTCATACCTGGTCTTGAAGCTCACTCATACCTGGTCTTGAAGCTCACTCATACCTGGTCTTGAAGCTCACTCATACCTGGTCTTGAAGCTCACTCATACCTGGTCTTGAAGCTCACTCATACCTGGTCTTGAAGCTCACTCATACCTGGTCTTGAAGCTCACTCATACCTGGTCTTGAAGCTCACTCATACCTGGTCTTGAAGCTCACTCATACCTGGTGTTGATGCTCACTCATACCTAGTGTTGATGCTCACTCATACCTAGTCTTGAAGCTCACTCATACCTAGTCTTGAAGCTCATTTATCCATTCCTAAAGCTCACTTACCTATCCTTAAAGCTCATACCTGTTCTCGAACCTGCGTAAAGCCAAGAATTTACGTTATGGGAGAGAGTGTTAAGATTAGTGATGCAAGGCCGTGGGTACAGTGAAGCTGCGAGCCTGAGGGGAGAGAGGGGAGAGAGGGGAGAGGGAAAGGGGAGAGGGGAGGGGAAGGGGAGTGGGAGGGGAGGGAAAGGAAGAGGGGAAATACTAAAGGGGAACACAGCTTATCCAGCTGGTGGCACCTGGCACCAGCTGGATGGAGTGAGGGGTAGTAGTGACGGAGGGTATTAGTGATGGAGGGTAGCAGTGATAGAGGGTAGCAGCGATGGAGGGTAGTAATGATGGAGGGTAGCAGTGATGGAGGGTAGTAGTGATGGAGGGTAGTAGTGATGGAGGGTAGTAGTGATGGAGGGTAGCAGTGATGGAGGGTAGCAGTGATGGAGGGTAGTAGTGATGGAGGGTATTAGTGATGGAGGGTAGTAGTGATGGAGGGTAATAGTGATGGAGGGTAGAAGTGATGGAGGGTAGCAGTGATGGAGGGTAGCAGTGATGGAGGGTAGCAGTGATGGAGGGTAGCAGTGATGGAGGGTAGCAGTGATGGAGGGTAGCCGTGATGGAGGGTAGTAGTGATAGAGGGTAGTAGTGATGGAGGGTAGTAGTGATGGAGGGTAGTAGTGATGGAGGGTAGTAGTGATGGAGGGTAGCAGTGATGAAGGGTAGCAGTGATGGAGGGTAGCAGTGATGGAGGGTAGCAGTGATGGAGGGTAACAGTGATGGAGGGTAGCAGTGATGGAAGGTAGCAGTGATGGAGGGTAGTAGTGATAGAGGGTAGCAGTGATGGAGGGAAGCAGTGATGGGGGGTAGTAGTGATGGAGGGTAGCAGTGATGGGGTAGTAGTGATGGAGGGTAGCAGTGATGGGGTAGTAGTGATGGAGGGTAGCAATGGAGGGTAGCAGTGATGGAGGGTAGTAGTGATGGAGGGTAGCAGTGATGGGGTAGTAGTGATGGAGGGTAGCAATGGAGGGTAGCAGTGATGGAGGGTAGTAGTGATGGAGGGTAGCAGTGATGGAGGGAAGCAGTGATGGGGGGTAGTAGTGATGGAGGGTAGCAGTGATGGAGGGTAGCAGTGATGGAGGGTAGCAGTGATGGAGGGTAGTAGTGATGGAGGGTAGTAGTGATGGAGGGTAGCAGTGATGGAGGGTAGTAGTGATGGAGGGTAGTAGTGATGGAGGGTAGCAGTGATGGAGGGTAGCAGTGATGGAGGGTAGCAGTGATGGAGGGTAGCAGTGATGGAGGGTAGCAGTGATGGAGGGAAGCAGTGATGGGGGGTAGTAGTGATGGAGGGTAGCAGTGATGGGGTAGTAGTGATGGAGGGTAGCAATGGAGGGTAGCAGTGATGGAGGGTAGTAGTGATGGAGGGTAGCAGTGATGGAGGGAAGCAGTGATGGGGGGTAGTAGTGATGGAGGGTAGCAGTGATGGAGGGTAGCAGTGATGGAGGGTAGCAGTGATGGAGAGTAGCAGTGATGGAGGGTAGCAGTGATGGAGAGTAGCAGTGACGGAGGGAAGCAGTGATGGGGGGGTAGTAGTGATGGAGGGTAGCATTGATGGAGGGTAGCAGTGATGGAGGGTAGCAGTGATGGAGAGTAGCAGTGATGGAGGGTAGCAGTGATGGAGGGTAGCAGTGATGGAGAGTAGCAGTGACGGAGGGAAGCAGTGATGGGGGGGTAGTAGTGATGGAGGGTAGCATTGATGGAGGGTAGCAGTGATGGAGGGTAGCAGTGATGGAGAGTAGCAGTGATGGAGGGTAGTAGTGATGGAGGGTAGCAGTGATGGAGGGTAGTAGTGATGGAGGGTAGTAGTGATGGAGGGTAGTAGTGATGTAGGGTAGTAGTGATGGAGGGGAGTAGTGATGGAGGGTAGCAGTGATGGAGGGTAGTAGTGATGGAGGGTAGTAGTGATGGAGGGTAGTAGTGATGTAGGGTAGTAGTGATGGAGGGTAGCAGTGATGGAGGGTAGCAGTGATGGAGGGTAGCAGTGATGGAGGGTAGTAGTGATGTAGGGTAGTAGTGATGGAGGGTAGCAGTGATGGAGGGTAGTAGTGATGGAGGGTAGCAGTGATGGAGGGTAGTAGTGATGTAGGGTAGTAGTGATGGAGGGTAGCAGTGATGGAGGGTAGTAGTGATGGAGGGTAGCAGTGATGGAGGGTAGTAGTGATGGAGGGTAGTAGTGATGGAGGGTAGCAGTGATGGAGGGTAGCAGTGATGGAGGGTAGTAGTGATAGAGGGTAGTAGTGATGGAGGGTAGTAGTGATGGAGGGTAGCAGTGACGGAGGGTAGTAGTGATGGAAGGTAGTAGTGATGGAGAGTAGCAGTGGAGGGTAGCAGTGATGGAGGGTAGCAGTGATGGAGGGTAGCAGTGATGGAGGGTAGTAGTGATGGAGGGTAGTAGTGATGGAGGGTAGTAGTGATGGAGGGTAGCAGTGATGGAGGGTAGTAGTGATGGAGGGTAGTAGTGATGGAGGGTAGTAGTGATGGAGGGTAGTAGTGATGGAGGGTAGCAGTGATGGAGGGTAGCAGTGATGGAGGGTAGCAGTGATGGAGGGTAGTAGTGATGGAGGGTAGTAGTGATGGAGGGTAGTAGTGATGGAGGGTAGTAGTGATGGAGGGTAGCAGTGATGGAGGGTAGTAGTGATGGAGGGTAGTAGTGATGGAGGGTAGCAGTGATGGAGGGTAGTAGTGATGGAGGGTAGTAGTGATGGAGGGTAGTAGTGATGGAGGGTAGCAGTGATGGAGGGTAGCAGTGATGGAGGGTAGTAGTGATGGAGGGTAGTAGTGATGGAGGGTAGCAGTGATGGAGGGTAGTAGTGATGGAGGGTAGCAGTGATGGAGGGTAGCAGTGATGGAGGGTAGCAGTGATGGAGGGTAGTAGTGATGGAGGGTAGCAGTGATGGAGGGTAGTAGTGATGGAGGGTAGTAGTGATGGAGGGTAGCAGTGATGGAGGGTAGTAGTGATGGAGGGTAGTAGTGATGGAGGGTAGTAGTGATGGAGGGTAGTAGTGATGGAGGGTAGTAGTGATGGAGGGTAGTAGTGATGGAGGGTAGTAGTGATGGAGGGTAGTAGTGATGGAGGGGAGTAGTGATGGAGGGTAGCAGTGATGGAGGGTAGCAGTGATGGAGGGTAGTAGTGATGGAGGGTAGCAGTGATGGAGGGTAGTAGTGATGTAGGGTAGTAGTGATGGAGGGTAGCAGTGATGGAGGGTAGCAGTGATGGAGGGTAGTAGTGATGGAGGGTAGCAGTGATGGAGGGTAGTAGTGATGGAGGGTAGCAGTGATGGAGGGTAGCAGTGATGGAGGGTAGTAGTGATGGAGGGTAGCAGTGATGGAGGGTAGTAGTGATGTAGGGTAGCAGTGATGGAGGGTAGTAGTGATGTAGGGTAGTAGTGATGGAGGGGAGTAGTGATGGAGGGTAGCAGTGATGGAGGGTAGTAGTGATGGAGGGTAGCAGTGATGGAGGGTAGTAGTGATGGAGGGTAGCAGTGATGGAGGGTAGTAGTGATGTAGGGTAGTAGTGATGGAGGGTAGCAGTGATGGAGGGGAGTAGTGATGGAGGGTAGCAGTGATGGAGGGTAGTAGTGATGGAGGGTAGTAGTGATGGAGGGTAGTAGTGATGGAGGGTAGCAGTGATGGAGGGTACTAGTGATGGAGGGTAGTAGTGATGGAGGGTAGCAGTGATGGAGGGTAGTAGTGATGGAGGGTAGTAGTGATGGAGGGTAGCAGTGATGGAGGGTAGCAGTGATGGAGGGTAGTAGTGATGGAGGGTAGTAGTGATGGAGGGTAGCAGTAATGGAGGGTAGCAGTAATGGAGGGTAGTAGTGATGGAGGGTAGTAGTGATGGAGGGTAGCAGTGATGGAGGGTACTAGTGATGGAGGGTAGCAGTAATGGAGGGTAGCAGTGATGGAGGGCAGCAGTGATGGAGGGTACTAGTGATGGAGGGTAGCAGTAATGGAGGGTAGCAGTGATGGAGGGTAGTAGTGATGGAGGGTAGCAGTAATGGAGGGTAGCAGTGATGGAGGGTAGCAGTGATGGATGGCAGCAGTGATGGAGGGTACTAGTGATGGAGGGTAGCAGTAATGGAGGGTAGCAGTGATGGAGGGTAGCAGTGATGGCGTGTAGCAGTGATGGAGGGTAGGAGTGATGGAGGGTAGCAGTAATGGAGGGTAGCAGTGATGGGGGGTAGCAGTGATGGAGGGTAGCAGTGATGGAGGGTAACAGTGATGGAGGGTAGCAGTGATGGAGGGTAGCAGTGATGTAGGGTAGCAGTGATGGAGGGTAGTAGTGATGGAGGGTAGCAGTGATGGAGGGAAGCAGTGATGGGGGTAGTAGTTATGGAGGGTAGCAGTTATGGAGGGTAGCAGTTATGGAGGGTAGCAGTGATGGAGAGTAGCAGTGATGGCGGGATGGAGTGATGGGGGGGTAGTAGTGATGGAGGGTAGCAGTGATGGAGGGTAGCAGTGATGGAGGGTAGCAGTGATGGAGAGTAGCAGTGATGGAGGGTAGCAGTGACGGAGGGTAGTAGTGATGGAGGGTAGCAGTGATGGAGGGTAGCAGTGATGGAGGGTAGCAGTGATGGAGGGTAGCAGTGATGGAGGGTAGCAGTGATGGAGGGTAGCAGTGATGGAAGGTAGCAGTGATGGAAGGTAGCAGTGATGGAGGGTAGCAGTGATGGAGGGTAGCAGTGATGGAGGGAAGCAGTGATGGAGGGAAGCAGTGATGGAGGGTAGCAGTGATGGAGGGTAGTAGTGATGGAGGGTAGCAGTGATGGAGGGTAGTAGTGATGGAGGGTAGTAGTGATGGAGGGTAGCAGTGATGGAGGGTAGTAGTGATGTAGGGTAGTAGTGATGGAGGGTAGCAGTGATGGAGGGTAGTAGTGATGGAGGGTAGCAGTGATGGAGGGTAGTAGTGATGGAGGGTAGTAGTGATGGAGGGTAGCAGTGATGGAGGGTAGCAGTAATGGAGGGTAGCAGTGATGGAGGGTAGGAGTGATGGAGGGTAGCAGTAATGGAAGGTAGTAGTGATGGAGGGTAGCAGTAATGGAGGGTAGCAGTAATGGAGGGTAGCAGTGATGGAGGGTAGCAGTGATGGAGGGTAGCAGTAATGGAGGGTAGCAGTAATGGAAGGTAGCAGTGATGGAGGGTAGTAGTGATGGAGGGTAGTAGTGATGGAGGGTAGTAGTGATGGAGGGTAGCAGTGATGGAGGGTAGTAGTGATGGAGGGTAGTAGTGATGGAGGGTAGTAGTGATGGAGGGTAGTAGTGATGGAGGGTAGCAGTGATGGAGGGTAGCAGTGATGGAGGGTAGCAGTGATGGAGGGTAGTAGTGATGGAGGGTAGTAGTGATGGAGGGTAGTAGTGATGGAGGGTAGTAGTGATGGAGGGTAGCAGTGATGGAGGGTAGTAGTGATGGAGGGTAGTAGTGATGGAGGGTAGTAGTGATGGAGGGTAGCAGTGATGGAGGGTAGCAGTGATGGAGGGTAGTAGTGATGGAGGGTAGTAGTGATGGAGGGTAGCAGTGATGGAGGGTAGTAGTGATGGAGGGTAGCAGTGATGGAGGGTAGCAGTGATGGAGGGTAGCAGTGATGGAGGGTAGTAGTGATGGAGGGTAGCAGTGATGGAGGGTAGTAGTGATGGAGGGTAGTAGTGATGGAGGGTAGCAGTGATGGAGGGTAGTAGTGATGGAGGGTAGTAGTGATGGAGGGTAGTAGTGATGGAGGGTAGTAGTGATGGAGGGTAGTAGTGATGGAGGGTAGTAGTGATGGAGGGTAGTAGTGATGGAGGGTAGTAGTGATGGAGGGGAGTAGTGATGGAGGGTAGCAGTGATGGAGGGTAGCAGTGATGGAGGGTAGTAGTGATGGAGGGTAGCAGTGATGGAGGGTAGTAGTGATGTAGGGTAGTAGTGATGGAGGGTAGCAGTGATGGAGGGTAGCAGTGATGGAGGGTAGTAGTGATGGAGGGTAGCAGTGATGGAGGGTAGTAGTGATGGAGGGTAGCAGTGATGGAGGGTAGCAGTGATGGAGGGTAGTAGTGATGGAGGGTAGCAGTGATGGAGGGTAGTAGTGATGTAGGGTAGCAGTGATGGAGGGTAGTAGTGATGTAGGGTAGTAGTGATGGAGGGGAGTAGTGATGGAGGGTAGCAGTGATGGAGGGTAGTAGTGATGGAGGGTAGCAGTGATGGAGGGTAGTAGTGATGGAGGGTAGCAGTGATGGAGGGTAGTAGTGATGTAGGGTAGTAGTGATGGAGGGTAGCAGTGATGGAGGGGAGTAGTGATGGAGGGTAGCAGTGATGGAGGGTAGTAGTGATGGAGGGTAGTAGTGATGGAGGGTAGTAGTGATGGAGGGTAGCAGTGATGGAGGGTACTAGTGATGGAGGGTAGTAGTGATGGAGGGTAGCAGTGATGGAGGGTAGTAGTGATGGAGGGTAGTAGTGATGGAGGGTAGCAGTGATGGAGGGTAGCAGTGATGGAGGGTAGTAGTGATGGAGGGTAGTAGTGATGGAGGGTAGCAGTAATGGAGGGTAGCAGTAATGGAGGGTAGTAGTGATGGAGGGTAGTAGTGATGGAGGGTAGCAGTGATGGAGGGTACTAGTGATGGAGGGTAGCAGTAATGGAGGGTAGCAGTGATGGAGGGCAGCAGTGATGGAGGGTACTAGTGATGGAGGGTAGCAGTAATGGAGGGTAGCAGTGATGGAGGGTAGTAGTGATGGAGGGTAGCAGTAATGGAGGGTAGCAGTGATGGAGGGTAGCAGTGATGGAGGGCAGCAGTGATGGAGGGTACTAGTGATGGAGGGTAGCAGTAATGGAGGGTAGCAGTGATGGAGGGTAGCAGTGATGGAGGGTAGCAGTGATGGAGGGTAGTAGTGATGGAGGGTAGCAGTAATGGAGGGTAGCAGTGATGGGGGGTAGCAGTGATGGAGGGTAGCAGTGATGGAGGGTAACAGTGATGGAGGGTAGCAGTGATGGAGGGTAGCAGTGATGTAGGGTAGCAGTGATGGAGGGTAGTAGTGATGGAGGGTAGCAGTGATGGAGGGAAGCAGTGATGGGGGTAGTAGTGATGGAGGGTAGCAGTGATGGAGGGTAGCAGTGATGGAGGGTAGCAGTGATGGAGAGTAGCAGTGATGGAGGGAAGCAGTGATGGGGGGGTAGTAGTGATGGAGGGTAGCAGTGATGGAGGGTAGTAGTGATGGAGGGTAGCAGTGATGGAGAGTAGCAGTGATGGAGGGTAGCAGTGACGGAGGGTAGTAGTGATGGAGGGTAGCAGTGATGGAGGGTAGTAGTGATGGAGGGTAGCAGTGATGGAGGGTAGCAGTGATGGAGGGTAGCAGTGATGGAGGGTAGCAGTGATGGAAGGTAGCAGTGATGGAAGGTAGCAGTGATGGAGGGTAGCAGTGATGGAGGGTAGCAGTGATGGAGGGAAGCAGTGATGGAGGGAAGCAGTGATGGAGGGTAGCAGTGATGGAGGGTAGTAGTGATGGAGGGTAGCAGTGATGGAGGGTAGTAGTGATGGAGGGTAGTAGTGATGGAGGGTAGCAGTGATGGAGGGTAGTAGTGATGTAGGGTAGTAGTGATGGAGGGTAGCAGTGATGGAGGGTAGTAGTGATGGAGGGTAGCAGTGATGGAGGGTAGTAGTGATGGAGGGTAGTAGTGATGGAGGGTAGCAGTGATGGAGGGTAGCAGTAATGGAGGGTAGCAGTAATGGAGGGTAGTAGTGATGGAGGGTAGCAGTGATGGAGGGTAGTAGTGATGGAGGGTAGCAGTAATGGAGGGTAGCAGTAATGGAGGGTAGCAGTAATGGAGGGTAGCAGTGATGGAGGGTAGCAGTAATGGAGGGTAGCAGTAATGGAGGGTAGCAGTAATGGAGGGTAGTAGTGATGGAGGGTAGCAGTGATGGAGGGTAGCAGTGATGGAGGGTAGTAGTGATGGAGGGTAGCAGTAATGGAGGGTAGTAGTGATGGAGGGTAGCAGTAATGGAGGGTAGCAGTGATGGAGGGTAGGAGTGATGGAGGGTAGCAGTAATGGAAGGTAGTAGTGATGGAGGGTAGCAGTAATGGAGGGTAGCAGTGATGGAGGGTAGCAGTGATGGAGGGTAGCAGTGATGGAGGGTAGTAGTGATGGAGGGTAGCAGTGATGGAGGGTAGCAGTGATGGAGGGTAGCAGTGATGGAGGGTAGTAGTGATGGAGGGTAGCAGTGATGGAGGGTAGCAGTGATGGAGGGTAGCAGTGATGGAGGGTAGTAGTGATGGAGGGTAGCAGTGATGGAGGGTAGCAGTGATGGAGGGTAGTAGTGATGGAGGGTAGCAGTAATGGAGGGTAGCAGTGATGGAGGGTAGCAGTGATGGAGGGTAGCAGTGATGGAGGGTAGTAGTGATGGAGGGTAGCAGTAATGGAGGGTAGTAGTGATGGAGGGTAGCAGTAATGGAGGGTAGCAGTGATGGAGGGTAGGAGTGATGGAGGGTAGCAGTAATGGAGGGTAGTAGTGATGGAGGGTAGCAGTAATGGAGGGTAGCAGTAATGGAGGGTAGTAGTGATGGAGGGTAGCAGTAATGGAGGGTAGCAGTAATGGAGGGTAGTAGTGATGGAGGGTAGCAGTAATGGAGGGTAGTAGTGATGGAGGGTAGGAGTGATGGAGGGTAGCAGTAATGGAGGGTAGTAGTGATGGAGGGTAGCAGTAATGGAGGGTAGCAGTAATGGAGGGTAGTAGTGATGGAGGGTAGCAGTAATGGAGGGTAGTAGTGATGGAGGGTAGCAGTAATGGAGGGTAGTAGTGATGGAGGGTAGCAGTAATGGAGGGTAGTAGTGATGGAGGGTAGCAGTAATGGAGGGTAGTAGTGATGGGGGGTAGCAGTAATGGAGGGTAGCAGTGATGGAGGGTAGTAGTGATGGGGGTAGCAGTGATGGAGGGTAGAAGTGATGGAGGGTAGTAGTGATGGGGGGTAGCAGTGATGGAGGGTAGCAGTGATGGAGGGTAGCAGTGATGGAGGGTAGCAGTGATGAAGGGTAGTAGTGATGGGGGGTAGCAGTGATGGAGGGTAGCAGTGATGGAGGGTAGCAGTGATGGAGGGTAGTAGTGATGGGGGTAGCAGTGATGAAGGGTAGTAGTGATGGGGGGTAGCAGTGATGGAGGGTAGCAGTGATGGAGGGTAGTAGTGATGGGGGTAGCAGTGATGGAGGGTAGCAGTGATGGAGGGTAGCAGTGATGGAGGGTAGTAGTGATGGAGGGTAGCAGTGATGGAGGGTAGTAGTGATGGAGGGTAGCAGTGATGGAGGGTAGCAGTAATGGAGGGTAGTAGTGATGGAGGGTAGCAGTGATGGAGGGTAGCAGTAATGGAGGGTAGCAGTGATGGAGGGTAGCAGTAATGGAGGGTAGCAGTGATGTAACAGTAAAGTAACTGTTGTTGTTGTTAGTCTTGCTTAAAGTAACTTATCTGTACTAATTTTGCCTAAAGGAGCCATGTGTGCAATGGCCGTGACTCTAATCCACCTGCCGAGACGCTAACCCACCTGTCGTGATGCTAACCCACCTGCCGAGACGCTAACCCACCTGTCGTGATGCTAACCCACCTGCCGAGACGCTAACCCACCTGTCGTGATGGTAACCCTCCTGCCGAGACGCTAACCCTCCTGCCGTGATGCTAACCCACCTGCCGAGACGCTAACCCACCTGTCGTGATGGTAACCCTCCTGCCGAGACGCTAACCCTCCTGCTGTGATGCTAACCCACCTGCCGAGACGCTAACCCACCTGTCGTGATGGTAACCCTCCTGCCGAGACGCTAACCCTCCTGCCGTGATGCTAACCCACCTGCCGTGACGCTAACCCACATGTCGTGATGGTAACCCTCCTGCCGAGACGCTAACCCTCCTGCCGTGATGCTAACCCACCTGCCGAGACGCTAACCCACCTGTCGTGATGGTAACCCTCCTGCCGAGACGCTAACCCTCCTGCTGTGATGCTAACCCACCTGCCGAGACGCTAACCCACCTGTCGTGATGGTAACCCTCCTGCCGAGACGCTAACCCTCCTGCCGTGATGCTAACCCACCTGCCGAGACGCTAACCCACCTGTCGTGATGGTAACCCACCTGCCATGACGCTAACCCTCCTGCCGAGACGCTAACCCTCCTGCCGTGATGCTAACCCACCTGCCGTGACGCTAACCCATGTGTCGTGACGCTAACTCACCAGCCGTGACGTTAATCCACCTGCCGTGACGCTAACCCACCTGCCGTGACGTTAACCCTCCTGCCGTGACGCTAACCCTCCTGCGGTGACGCTAACGCACCTACCGTGACTCTAACCCCCTTGCCGTGACGCGAATTCAAAGCTAATTGAAGTCGTGGCGTTTATTGTCCTGCCGTGACACTAACTTGCCGTTTAAAATAACCGTGCTGTTAATACCCTGGCCGTGGCACTAACCCAGCTCTTAAGAACCCGTGCCGTTTATTTCTAGGCCGTGGCTCTAGCCAGGGGCCCCTAAGTAAGAGTGATTGGCCCCGGCCCCCAATTAATCTTAAATCTTTATTATGGCTGAGGAATTTTTCTTGGCGTTGGTTCCCTAAATAACTTGAAAGTCATGAACGCTGAGGTCAGGTGGGAGATGTGGATTTGTCTTACTGATGGAGAGATTACTGAGATCTGAGAGAGGATTTTGTCTTACTGATGGAGAGATTACTGAGATCTGAGGGAGGATTTTGTCTTACTGATGGAGACATTACTGAGATCTGAGGGAGGATTTTGTCTTACTGATGGAGAGATTACTGAGATCTGAGAGAGGATTTTGTCTTACTGATGGAGACATTACTGAGATCTGAGAGAGGATTTTGTCTTACTGATGGAGACATTACTGAGATCTGAGAGAGGATTTTGTCTTACTGATGGAGAGATTACTGAGATCTGAGAGAGGATTTTGTCTTACTGATGGAGAGATTACTGAGATCTGAGAGAGGATTTTGTCTTACTGATGGAGACATTACTGAGATCTGAGAGAGGATTTTGTCTTACTGATGGAGAGATTACTGAGATCTTAGGGAGGATTTTGTCTTACTGATGGAGACATTACTGAGATCTGAGTGAGGATTTTGTCTTACTGATGGAGACATTACTGAGATCTGAGGGAGGATTTTTGTCTTACTGATGGAGACATTACTGAGCTCTGAGTGAGGATTTTGTCTTACTGATGGAGACATTACTGAGATCTGAGTGAGGATTTTGTCTTACTGATGGAGACATTACTGAGATCTGAGTGAGGATTTTGTCTTACTGATGGAGACATTACTGAGATCTGAGCTCAGTAATCATGGCCGTCTAATGGAGAGATTGATGCTATCATCGGATACCGAGTTTACTATGTATTTCCCACTCTGCGTGAGAATAAAACTAAGAAAAGATACAGATGGTCAAGATCTCGTGTACAAGATCCCGTGTACAAGATCCCATTTACAAGATCCCATTTACAAGATCCCGTGTACAAGATCCCATTTACAAGATCCCGTGTACAAGATCCCATTTACAAGATCCCGTGTACAAGATCCCATTTACAAGATCCCGTGTACAAGATCCCATTTACAAGATCCCGTGTACAAGATCCCGTGTACAAGATCCCGTGTACAAGATCCCGTGTACAAAATCCCGTGTACAAGATCCCATTTACAAGATCTCGTGTACAAGATCCCGTGTACAAGATCCCGTGTACAAGATCCCATTTACAAGATCCCATTTACAAGATCCCGTGTACAAGATCCCATTTACAAGATCCCGTGTACAAGATCCCATTTACAAGATCCCGTGTACAAAATCCCATTTACAAGATCCCGTGTACAAGATCCCATTTACAAGATCCCGTGTACAAAATCCCGTGTACAAGATCCCGTGTACAAGATCCCGTGTACAAAATCCCGTGTACAAGATCCCGTGTACAAGATCCCGTGTACAAGATCTCGTGTACAAGATCCCGTGTACAAGATCCCGTGTACAAGATCCCGTGTACAAGATCCCGTGTACTTTTGTACATCAGCCAAATATATAAGATTCCCAACACTAGAATCAATAAAGATAAATGATCTCTGTGGTACATATAACAGACTTTGCTTCTCATTTAACATAAAACACCGAGACAATTACAAACACATTTCACAGTTCTCCTCTTTCTTCCCCTTTGACTGACTCCACTACTACTTCGACTACTACCACCACCACTACTACTACTACTACTACTACTACTACTACTACTACTTCTGCCACTACTTTTGTCTCTACCCTACACTCCCCCTTTCAGTATCTTGTACTACATAAACCACTCTCACTACTTTTACAACAACTACTACTACCTTCATTTCCAGCCTGACCTCTACCACTACTACCTCACCTAGTCCCGTCACTGTCTGCTCGCTATATATACTGGCTCCCTCTATCTTTCGTGTTAGTGTGACTTTGTGCAAGACAGGTATACAATACCGACAAGGTGAAAGTTAAGACACATGTGCAACATCTGGTTATCTTTATTGTAGACGTTTCGCCATCCAGTGGCTTTATCAATACAGATTCTTGGACATAACAAGAAAACAGAAGAACTACATACAAAAGATGAGGTAATCAGTCCCTCAGCCTTGGAGGTGGTGTTTAGAGCAATTTGGGTAGGACCTACTTCCACTGGGGAATCCCGCCTACCAGTGACTATGCCCTCGTCTGCTACACGTCCCTATTCACTGACGCCTATATAAGCGCCAGTCTCCTTGCCCCTACTTCAGAATCTCTACAACCACGGTTCTCTAAACACCACCTCCAAGGCTGAGGGACTGATTACCTCATCTTTTGTATATAGTTCTTCTGTTTTCTTGCTATGTCCAAGAATCTGTATTGATAAAGCCACTGGATGACGAAACGTCTACAATAAAGATAACCAGATGTTGCACAAGTGTCTTAACTTTCATAGTGTGACTTTGTAAATGGTCCAAGACGGACCGAAACGTCGTCCTAAGCTTCTCTCTTCTCGTTTAGAGCTAACTTTTACTGGAAAACAGTCTAATACATTTAGCCTGAGTCCCACTGTCCTCATATAAATGCTTAACGACTTCCATATATTGCATATATTTGCAACACCAGCAACAATTCTCTCGTCTCCATCTCTACTCACATTCTTTTTCAAGTACATAGAGATGTAACAAACAGCTCATTTCTATGTATAAATGTAAGATCTTGAGTAACACATCTCTAACCTACGGTAATTATTCTTGTGCTCTCTGGTTTTGCTCTGTCTCTCCCACATCTATCAATAATATTAATTTTAACCTGTGGTTACTTTCTTTTCTTCTCATTTCCCTTTATTCTGTTTTCCCTTATGTAAAAGGAACTATTGATGTTCTCTGCTAATCCTTTGCTTATTTATTTCATTTATATATTCGGTCTATGTACAAAATATTCTGAAGTGATATGCCCTCCTTCTGGTACAAGCATCCCAGTTTTCCTCTCATACGTGTATAATTTCGCTGCTTTACCGTCATCCTGCTCACTGCCTCACGCACTTCCACTCTCTGATTCTTCTGTAATGACAAATCCATTTCATTCTTGCCACATCCATGATCTTGCCACTTTCATTATCACTGCTCAGTACTTCGTCAAAAATGTCCATCATATTACTTCGTTCATTCTTGGGTTCAAAGTTTATTAACCATACTTAAATAAGTACCTCGATATTTGTTTCAAAGTCTCATGACTAACTCACAGAGGCCCAATAAATGCCATATATCAACTGTGAGAATTGTGGAATTGTTAAACAATTGTGAGACTGGCGGAAATGATACATCACAACATAAACAAACAGGAATTGACAAGTAATCTCTAATTTCCAGCCTAGTAAATCCTGTAACCATACCATGGAATGGGACGACACTCATTCTACAATCTCTGTTAGACTTATAGCCGCTGTACTAGTGTCCTTCACGAGAACGATACTAGTAGCAGCGGTTGTAGATCAAACACCCAACTTCACTGTTTTGAAAGAACGGCTTCAACAGGCTTTACTTACCAGGTTCACATTAAATACTTCACACCAGTGCATAATTTCACCAAAATAGCACCAACTGCTGGACACGTCCCTCAGCCAGACGCTACCTCAACAGCCTGGACTAACACTCAACCTCTCACATCCTAAGCAGCAGCTGCTGTTAAACGCCATTACCATACTCAGTACATCATTGCTAATGAGGATCTCAGACAGAGAAAGAAACAGACCAACTATTCTCCAGTCTTAGTCTGGTAGTGAGTTTCTTTCAACCACTGACAAATGTTCACCACACTAGTTTTAGTCCAAAATTGTATATAACAAACAATACTAAACACTCATTACTATGATCTCATCTATGAGATTGAGGTTAAACACTTCCTTAATTATTTTCCACAAAATGCCCATTAAAACAAAATATTATACATTGTTTTGAGAAAATTTTATAGCAACAAATGTGTATCATGGGCAGCCACCTTCATACTCACTAGAAATACACAACATAGTAAGAACATAAGAAAGAAGGAACACTGCTGGAAGCCTATTGGCCCATGCGAGGCAGGCTCAGTTCACTCACAGCTTAAGCCAATGCCTTAAGGTGGTCAGGTCAGGTCCCATTCACTAAGGAAGGAACACGGCAACTGACATAGTAGTTATCTTTATTGGCAAAACTGAGTTTTTTTTCTCAGATTTATAACGTACTCTAGCTCCTCTCCACAGTGACTTCCAATCTAAACTCACTTATCAATACAATATTGGTTTTTATTTTAAGAGTGTGGATGCTTTACCTGGTGACCTGAGGTCCGTGATGTGTCTCTTCTGAAGTGTTCCAACTGTAGTTGGAATAAAGACATTGGTACCACAGGGTTCTTTTAATACAATGTTTCGCCCAAGGTTGGGGAAAACGTATTACACCAGCACCTCAGTACTACACCAGCAAGTCAATATAACAAAGACTCGCCCTCACCTTCACTGAACCCCAGTAAATAGTGAGACTGAACACTCAGTTGAACCAGTCTATAACAACCATAATAACTACAACAACCATAACAGTCATAATCATACAGTTATTCACACAACAGCTGTATTGCTTTTACGTGAATTTAGAACTCTTCTTAATACACTAAGTTGATTATTGTATTAATTAGGTGAATGATTCTATCCTTAGTCTAGCAGCTTCCCAGACTAGCACTTCTACTTCTCAGTTAGCAAATGGAGGACCGAACCTGCAGCACTCCTTGCGCTGAATGACCCTCACGAATTTAGCGCTTCACACTAAAAAGATAATTATTATAATCAAGAAATATGGGAATTGTAGACCTGAGACAAAATTTAATTTCGATTGCTTCGCTTTAAAAAAAAAAATGGTTCAATATAGATAATTTATTTTGGTTGATAACTTGCTGTGTTCTATTCTGTCACTGATGATGGCCTTTCACAGCTCGAAAAGTTAAAACAATAATAAATGACTGGTATTTCTGCTTCTCACAACGATATATATATATATATATATATATATATATATATATATATATATATATATATATATATATATATATATATATATATATATATATATATTAACTAATTATGCCTTAAAAGTTGTAAAAAATAAATGAGTTGCAATTATGTTTTGTAGGTTGTCAGCTGCTGCAAATTATTATGTACTGGAAATTTAATTACAATTGTTATTAACATATACATTTTTCCTTCCAATTTATACAAGCGTCAACAAGTATTTTGTGAGGGCTATCTGTATGATGAATATATATATATATATATATATATATATATATATATATATATATATATATATATATATATATATATATATATATATATATATATATATATATGTCGTGCCGAATATGTAAAACTGGTCAATTAGCAAGAACTCATTTAAAATTGATTCCTTTCTGAAATTTTCTCTTATACGTTTAAAGATATATTTTTTTCATTAATGTTAATGTAAAAATTTACAATTTTGCACCAAAAGAATCTTAGAAAACTTACCTAACCTTATTATAACAAGAACAATTTATTTTAGCCTAACCCAACTAAATATATTTTAGATTTGTTTACAATAATTTAATACTAAACAAACACAGTGAAATATATTTTTTTCGTTAGGTTGAGAATGATTTTGGCGAAATTGTTGCATACACAAATTTTCGCTTGTCCTATATGGCAAGATGAACGTTGCTATTTAAGCCAAGATCGCAAGTTCTGCCTATTCGGCACGACATATATATATATATATATATATATATATATATATATATATATATATATATATATATATATATATATATATATATATATATATAAACACTAATCTCTGGTCGAAGGAGACTCGAATCTACAAACCTTGGGACAAGGTGCGCAATGTTTTAACCACCGTCCAGCTAACGCTAGACGTTTTGATCCAAGGCAGCCAGCATTCAGGCAGGTGGCGTTAGCTATTTCATCTCATCCCCTGCATGCATCGACCGACGGGAGATTTTTACAGAGATTTTCTAAACATTGTAAAAATCTCCCGTCGGTCGAAGCATGATAACGACATATAAAATACTGCGAGGAATCGACAAGGTGGACAGAGACAGGATGTTTCAGAGATGGGACACAGCAACAAGGGGTCACAATTGGAAGTTGAAGACTCAGATGACCATCCTGGACCATTACTAAGTGGACCATCTTAGGGCATTACTAAGTGGACCGTCCTAGGCCATTACTAAGTGGACCATCTTGGACCATTACTAAGTGGACCATCCTGGACCATTGCTAAGTGAACCATCCTGAAAACAAGCCATTATTATTACTTGTAGTTATTGATCCAATTCCTAGGATCAAGAGCTCTCTGCAAATACTAATCCTCCCCTCTGAAGTAACTGAAACACGAGAATGATTTATTATTGAAAGCAAATACAAAAATAAGTTAATTGGAGATTTTCTCTCAGAAAGAAACAGATTACTGGGCTTATGTGACTTAAATGGGAAATTAATTGGTATCTACAATTATAAACCTGATAGGCTGATGCCAGATTTCCTTGCTGAGGGGCTGGTCAAGCAGGATGTTGTTAGCCGACTCTGCTGGGCTATATAGTTGTACTATTCCTGAAGATGTGCAAGATGCTGATAGCCTTAGGACGTGTTTCCTTAAGGCACCTGCTGTTCCTGTTCATTAAGGCACCTGCTGTTCCTGTTCATTAAGGCACCTGCTGTTCCTGTTCATTAAGGCACCTGCTGTTCCTGTTCATTAAGACACCTGCTGTTCCTGTTCATTAAGGCACCTGCTGTTCCTGTTCATTAAGGCACCTGCTGTTCCTGTTCATTAAGACACCTGCTGTTCCTGTTCATTAAGGCACCTGCTGTTCCTGTTCATTAAGGCACCTGCCGTTCCTGTTAATTAAGGCACCTGCTGTTCCTGTTCATTAAGGCACCTGCTGTTCCTGTTCATTAAGGCACCTGCTGTTCCTGTTCATTAAGGTACCTGCTGTTCCTGTTCATTAAGGCACCTGCTGTTCCTGTTCATTAAGGCACCTGCTGTTCCTGTTCATTAAGGCACCTGCTGTTCCTGTTCATTAAGGCACCTGCTGTTCCTGTTCATTAAGGCACCTGCTGTTCCTGTTCATTAAGGCACCTGCTGTTCCTGTTCATCTAGCAGTAAAATGGGTAATTGGGTGTGAGTCGACTGGTGTGGGTCGCATCCTGGGGACAAAATTGACCTAATTTGCTCTAAATGTTCTGCATAACAAAGGACTTTCTATACAGTATGTCACTGATGTCAGGTAGGCCTATATACCTTGTACATGTACTTGCAGAAATAATAATAATAATTATTATTATTATTTTGAACATGACTTGTACAACACTAGGTTATCTGTGTTGTTGGTGTGTTACGCCTGCACAACAGACTTCTTCAGTCGAATAAGGAGGTGATTATTTTAATACTGGAGTCACTGGAAGAAGTGGAGAAGTGATTCTGAGGTGCTCAGTCCCACAGTCTTGATGGGTGTTTAGTGCCTCAGCTTTGACAGATGGTCAGTGCCTTAGCCTTGACTCACGGCAGAGGAGAAGCAAGCAGCTGCAATGCCTGCTGCAACTAGGCTTAAGATACCTCCTCGAATCTCTGGATTTCCTGCCTGGCTTTCGATGATCCAGTGGATAACTAACATGACGGCTCCCCTGTGGAGAAAGTTCTAAAGCTGTGTCTACTCCACCCCCCGCTTTCTGCTGCGAATACATATATAACACTTTCACCGTTATTCATTCAGTCCCTGTCCTGCCAGAAGTATGCTGACATCACAGTTCAGATGACCCTCTTAGCTGCAACACCTTCCTTCCCTCCCACCCAATCCAGAATGCAGGTACTGTACTTTCTACGTACAGGACTCAAGTCTGGACAACTAGTTTCCCTGAATCCGATCATAAATGTTACCTTGCTCACACTCCAACAGCACGTCAGGTAACGTAAACCATTTGCCTCCATTCACACAAGTCTGTTGGATGTTCAAGACCTTTACTCTGAAAACTTTCTTCATCTACTTCCCTTCTTACCTTTCTGGGACGACCTCTCTTCCCCTCCACCCAAGACTTTTACATCCTCCTAGTCATCGTACTTTGTTTCATCCTCTCTAAATGTCCAAAACACCTCAACAGCCCCTTCTCAGCTCTCTGAATAATGCTTTTGGCAACCTCAAGATTTTTCTATTCTCAAAGCTCAGACCTCTCTGCACAGTATTTATACCACACATTGCCCTCAGACTAGACATCTTCACTGCCTCCAGTCGTCTCCTCGCTGCAGCATTCACCAACCATACTTCACACTCATATAACATCACTGGGACCCCTGTACTCCGGTACATTCGTTGTTTACCTCTAAGAGTAAAGATTTTAGTTTCCACAGATGTTTCAGAGCACCACCTACATTTTTCTCATCGTTACTTCTATGATTCACTTCTCCTTTTATAGACTCGTCCACCGACGAGTCCACTCCCAGATATCTGAATACATTTATTTCCTCCATACTCCATCCAATTTGATATCCAGTTTTTCATTTCCTAGATTTTTGGTTATTTTTATCACCTTGCTCTTTTCTATGCATACATACTCTCCCAAATTCTTCCAAGAACTTTTACAATGGTTTTCTTCAGTCTTTCAAAAGGACCGTGTTACTGGAAAAACCAACAGCGACAAAACTCATTATATATCAGTTCGTTATCTTTCAGACAATTCATTTACAATCCCATTTATAAATATGTTATTAAACAGCCATGGTGACATCACACATCCCTGTCTAAGGTCTACTTTTACTGGAAAATAATCTCCCTCTTTCTTACATCTCTTGACCAGAGCTTCAAAATCAATAATGGTTTTGATAACCTACCTCCTATCCCATACATCTGCAACATCTGCCACATTTCTCCTGTATCTACCCTTTCACATACCTTTTCTAAATTCACAAATACAGCAAGAAAAATCGAAATAGAAAGCAAGAGTAATATAAGAGGGGACTGGAGACGTGACTGATAAAAGAGATAATGTTATTTTCATTCAATCTGAACCCTATTTTGAAATTATTTTGAAATTATTTTGAAATTATTTTGAAATTATTTTGAAATTATTTTGAAATTATTTTGAAATTATTTTGAAATTATTTTGAAATTATTTTGAAATTATTTTGAAATTATTTTGAAATTATTTTGAAATTATTTTGAAATTATTTTGAAATTATTTTGAAATTATTTTGAAATTATTTTGAAATTATTTTGAAATTATTTTGAAATTATTTTGAAATTATTTTGAAATTATTTTGAAATTATTTTGAAATTATTTTGAAATTATTTTGAAATTATTTTGAAATTATTTTGAAATTATTTTGAAATTATTTTGAAATTATTTTGAAATTATTTTGAAATTATTTTGAAATTATTTTGAAATTATTTTGAAATTATTTTGAAATTATTTTGAAATTATTTTGAAATTATTTTGAAATTATTTTGAAATTATTTTGAAATTATTTTGAAATTATTTTGAAATTATTTTGAAATTATTTTGAAATTATTTTGAAATTATTTTGAAATTAAAAAAAATATGCCAATTTCACACATCTTTCCTTTCTGAAACCTCCTTGTTTATCTACACTTCTGCTCGCTCTCTTATCTTTAATTCTTTCAATAATATATATTACTGTACACCCTACCCAGTATACTCAACAGTTTTGTATGCCTTTAATTCACACAATCTCTGTTCTCACTTTTTTTCCTTTCACGGAGGAACTGTGGACCATCTGTGCGACTCCTAGGGTATCCTCCTCTCCTTTCATGTATATATTGAACAAATATACCGACCATTTCAAAGGATTATCCCAACCTGCTTAAAACATTTTTATTTTGATTCCATATATCCCAGCTACTTTACCTCTTCTGTTTCTCCCCTCTGTCTCACCTGCTATGTCTACCTCCTCCTCTCTCCTCGCTCTTTAAAGTGTGAAATCACTGCCTCTCTCTCTCTCTCTCTCTCTCTCTCTCAACATTTAAGAGATCCTTGAAATACTCTCTCCATCTTCCCGTCCAGTAACTCACCTCTTTCGTTTTTCAATTGATAAATACAATTGTTTCCTAGTCTTTCTTAATTTGTTATTCCTACTCATAAACTCTTTCTTATTCTCAGCAAAATTTATTACTCTTTAACCTCTCTTTTAAGTTCCATATTCCCTGTTCTCCTTATATTGCTTTTACATTGTTAAAAAACTCTCATATACTAACTTTTCGTCCCATAACAGCCTCTTTACCTCATCATTCCACCAATGGCTCCTCTTCCCACCCGCACCCACACTTTTATCCACGAACCTCCTTCACCCATCTCTCTCCAAGTAGTTATCTATGTCTTACCCTCAGTACATCCTCCTTAAATTTTTAACTTTCACTTCTCTTACCCACTGTTGATATTCTTGTACTCCATTTACCTCTCACTGTAGCTAAATAATTATCTGATATATCTGTTGCCTCTCTATCAACATGCACATCCAGAAGTCTATCCATCAACCTTTTACTTACTAATAGTCTAAAACTGCTGTCATTACGCCCTATATCATATCTTTTTACTTATTTATCGATCTTTTCTTAAAATACGTATTACCTACTACCAGACCTCTTTGTGCAAAAAGTTTAATTATCATTTACCCCAGGCACTCCACATGTAACTACTACAATAGTTCCTCCCACTTCAGCATTTGCGTCCCCCACAACAATTATTTTCTCATTTAGTTCAAAATTCCCTAAACACTCGCTGAATCTCTCCCCAAATCTCTCTCTCTCTCTCTCTCTCTCTCTCTCTCTCTCTCTCTCTCTCTCTCTCTCTCTCTCTGTTACTTCTTATTCTAATCCACGATAAATCTTGCATTTAAATACTGATTCAGCATTTTCTCCTTCCATAATTGATAAATTAACATTACAGCCACTCCTCCTTCAGCTTTAGTTCTCTCAGATACACCTGATTTAAACCATTTACACCTCCCACTGAAATTCTCTCACTCCTTTTAATTTTGTTTTGCTTAGAGCTATGACATCCACTTTCTTTTCATTCAAAGCAACAGTCAGTTCTTCTCATCCATACTCAACACACACACACACACACACACACACACACACACACACACACACACACACACACACACACACACACACACACACACACACACACACACTAATATGTAAATTTTCTCATTCCCATTTCTGCTAAGGTACCAGAGCATGCACCATTTCCCCATAATAAATTTCGTTATCAGAGACAAATGAGTTGGACAGGTGCACGAGGGTGCACTGCTTTTCTGGGCTCCATCCTTCAAATTACGAAAATATTCCTAATATTTCGAGCCTCGTGGTCACAATGTTATATCGCTGAGTAGGCAGGGTGACCCGACGAAAAGGAAAAGCCTTTCATTGTCACTCATTCAATCACTGTCTTGCTGGAAGCAAGTTAAGATTACAGTTCAAATGTTCCTTCAGACTCCACCCGTCCTTCAGAATACAGGAACTGTTCTTCCCACCTTCAGGACTCAAGTCTGGCTAACCAGTTTTTCTTGAGTTCCTTCATGAATGTTACCTTGTTCACACTCCAACAGCACATCAACTCATAAAAATCACTTGCTCCCACTCACTTGTATCTAGCACACCTGTTTAATGTCCAATCCCCTAGCACACAAAACCTCCTTTACCCTCTTCCTCTAACCCCTCCTGGAACGATCCCTACCCCATCTTCCCTTCACCTCAGATTTATATACTGAACAAGTCATCCTATTTTTTTCCACCCTCTCTAAATGTCCAAACCTTTTCAGCATCTCCTTAGCTATGTGAATAAAACTATTGGTAACTCTACACCTCCTATTTCCCAAATACCGAATTCTGTACATAATATTCACACTAAAAATCGTCCACAGACAGGACAGAACACTGCCTCCAGCCGCCTCCTCACTGAAACATTCACAGTTCATGTTTATCATCTATTTCCCTTTTTCCTCCATGGATGACGTTCTTTGTCTCAACAGACTCTTCAATGCACCACTCACCTTTTTCCCCTAATCAGTTTTATGATTCCCCTCGTCCTTCATAGACCCATCTGCTGACACGTCCGCTCCCAAATATCCGAGTACATTCACTTCCTCCATACTTCCTCCCTCCAATCTGATATCCTATCTCTCTTTTCCTAGATTTTTCTTTTAAGTTATTCTCATCACCTTGCTTTTTCCTATGTTCACTTTTAATATCCTCATTTTACATACCCTACTAAACTCATCCACCAACCTCTGCAACTTCTCTTCAGAATCTCCCAGAAGCACAGAGTCATCAGCAAATAGCAACTGCAAC
>NC_091368.1:8559705-8587205 GCF_038502225.1 Cherax quadricarinatus
CAGGGCACTGTACACAGTGTACGTTAGGCCCATATTGGAGTATGTAGCACCAGTTTGGAACCCACACCTTGCCAAGCACGTCAAGAAATTAGAGAAAGTGTAAAGGTTAACAATGAGACTAGTTCCGGAGCTAAGGGGCATGTCGTTCCAGGAGAGGTTAAGGGAAATCGACCTGAAGACACTGGAGGATAGGAGAGACAAGGGGGATATGATAACGGCATATAAAATACTTTTAGGAATCGACAAGGTGGACAGAGACAGGATGTTCCAGAGATAGGACACAGCAACAAAGGGTCACAATTGGAAGTTGAAGACTCAGTTGAGTCACAGGGATGTTAAGAAGTATTTCGTCAGTCATAGAGTTATCAGTAAGTGGAATAGTCTGGAGAGTGAGGGAGTGGAGGCAAATACCACACATAGCTTTAAGAAGAGGTATGATAAAGCTCGTGGAGCAGGAAGAGTGATCTAGTAGCGACCAGTAAAGAGGCGGGGGTCAGGAGTTGTGACTCCACACACACACACACACACACACACACACACACACACACACACACACACACACACACACACACACACACACACACACACACACACACACACACACACACACACACACACACACACACACACACACACACACACACACACACACACACACACACACACACACACACACACACACACACACACCCTGGCTGGACACCACCAGACAGACCCAGGTGTCTCCTCACATATTTATACCTGCTTAACCTACCACCTCCTCCAGTCATATCTCTCAAACATTTCTGATGTTTATCTGCTCTAAATTTCTTGTGAGATGTTTAAAGAAACATCAAGATGCTGATGTTTAGTCTTAGATGTTTACCTTTATATTTTTTCCATTAATATTTTTTTGCAGCATCACAGCAGCCTTTTAATTCTTCTTTCCTTTTTCTTTCATTGTCATTTTATCATTTTTTCTTTAAATTCTTAAAATTTCATTTATCTTCCATTTTTTCCTATCTCCAACTTTTGGTTATCGTCTCACTCTTACCACGAGAACGCATCATCCGAATGGCTTCAAACTTTCAAAGCTGGTACAAGGCCATAGGGCTCCTGCCTGTGCAGGAGCCCTATGGCCAGAGGTGAAGGACCCATTCCCAGCATCCTGGAGTGGCTAGGATATTTTTCAAAATCCCACCATCGTGGACTAGCCGAGATAACTTCCAAAATCCCAGCATCCTGGATTAGCCGGGATAACTTCCAAAATCCCAGCATCCTGGATTAGCCGGGAAAACTTCCAAAATCCCAGCATCCTGGATTAGCCGGGAAAACTTCCAAAATCCCAACATCCTGGATTAGCCGGGATAACTTCCAAAATCCCAACATCCTGGATTAGCCGGGATAACTTCTAAAATCCCAGCATCCTGGATTAGCCGGGATAACTTCCAAAATCCCAGCATCCTGGATTAGCCGGGATAACTTCCAAAATCCCAGCATCCTGGCTTAGCCGGGATAACTTCCAAAATCCCAGCATCCTGGCTTAGCCGGGATAACTTCCAAAATCCCACCATCGTGGACTAGCCGGGATTACTTCCAAAATCCCACCATCGTGGACTAGCCGGGATTACTTCCAAAATCCCAGCATCCTGGATTAGCTGGTAATTTAAGGTAATTTACCGGTTGTAGTGTCTAGTGCCACTTTTCACGTAAGGCTCAGGAAAGACACTGTAAGACATACACAGTTGCAAATTGGAACGAGAGAATTATTTGTTTCAATCTGGTTGAGGCGGAGCTGAGCCTAACCAAGTTATAAGTTACTACTGCATATTCATTAATACCATCTCTTTCTGTCCCTCATTCTCTCTCTCTCTCTCTCTCTCTCTCTCTCTCTCTCTGCTCCCTCATCCCGGCCCTTCTCAACTTTAACTGCCATGATCTCGTTCCTCTAATCCCGTTATCAGTGTGTGGTGGTCGTGTAGTGTGTGTGTGTGTGTGTGTGTGTGTGTGTGTGTGTGTGTGTGTGTGTGTGTGTGTGTGTATACTCACCTAGCTGTGGTTGCAGGGGTCATGTCACAGCTTCTGGTCCCGCCTCTTCACTGGTCGCTACTAGGTCACTCTTCCTGCTACATGTGCTTTAACATACCTCTTCTTAAAGCTATATATGGATCCTGCCTCCACTTCGTCACTCTCCAGACTGCTCCCCTTCTTGACAACTTTATGACTGAAGAAATACTTCCTAACATTCCTGTGACTCATCTGAGATTTCAACGTCCAGTTGTGACCCCTTGTTGCTGTGTCACATCTCTGAAACATCTTACCCCTATCCACCTTGTCAATTCCTCTTAGAATTGTATATATCGATATCATGTCTCCCCTATCCGTCCTGTCCTCTAGTTCTGTCAGGTTGATTTCCCTTAACCTCTCCTCGTAGAACATTCCCATTAGCTCTGGAACTAGTCTTGCTGCAAAGCATTGCACTTTCTCTAGTTTCTTATCCTGCTTGGCCAGGTGTGGATTCCCAACTGGTGCTGCGTACTCCAGTATGAGCCTGACGTATATGGTACACTGAGTCTTGAACGATTCCTTACTTAGGTGTCGAAACGCTATTCTTAGGTTTGTCAGGCGTCCATATGCCACATCAGTTATTTGGTTTATGTGCGCCTCAGATTTTTTTCCTTGAGCGAGTTTTTTTTTTTTTTTTTTTTTTTGCACAGGGTTTGACAAGGTTAAGGATCCCTAGCTTTATTGACAAGCTATTTACAGGTTAAGGATTCCTAACTTTATTGGCAAGCTAAGAGCTGTTACCTTCATCAGCTCATTTGAAAGCATTTTTATTGTTATGAGACATACAAGTAGGGAACAGGATGAAGTTGGTTTGTAGTCTTTGGCCACATAGACTGTACTCTGTCTTCGGTCTTCTTTGCCCTTCCCCGATCTTCATGACTTTACACTTTTAAACTCCAGGAACTACTTGTTGGACTAGGTTTACAGTCTATTCACATCCCTTTGTAGTCCCATCTGATCCTCATCCACTTAAATTCTGCGCATCTTTACAGCAATGTCTGCAAAGAGAGACATCTCTGTGTTTATTCCTTCCGTCATGTCATTCACATATACCAGAAACAGCACCGGCCCTAGGGCTAGTGTGTCCACAATTGCTCTTTCGTTCTCGTCATACTCTTGTCCTCGCCTCCTGCTGTTCAGTAGCGGGTTGTATATTACTGCAATCACCACCTTGGGACTCCAACTCTGAAGTGTTCCTACTATGTATTCCTTCGCTTTCCTTCTCTCCATTCCTTGAATCTCCTCAAAATCTCACTGGCTTCTGAAGAACAGTACAACTCCTCTTTACCCTCTGTTCCCTCTATCTTTCCTCATCATCTGATATCCAGTGTGGGCGCGTATGTGTCCGGGTAGAACATTAACAATTAACTTGCTAATAACGTCTGAATTAGCAGATATTAGTTTAAGTCAGCTTACTGAATGTCTTCTCTTGTAATTACCTCCAGTATGTCTCATTTAACTTATTTTATAACGTCTACTGTTTTTTTTTAACATCTATGTGTCATTTAACATGTACTATGTCTCATTTAACATCTATATATCATTTAACTTTTATGTATCATAGAAGTTAAATGGTACATAGAAGTTAAATGGTACATAGAAGTTAAATGACACATAGATGTTAAATGACACATAGATGTTAAATGACACATAGATGTCTCATTTAACATCTATGTTTTATTTAACATCTACTATTTCTAATTTAACATCTATGTATCATTTAACTTTTATGTATCATTTAACTTCTATGTATAATTTAACATATATATCTCATTTAACATCTATGTTTCATCTCTGCTTCCTGAGCTTTGTCATACCTCGTCTTGAAGCTATGTATGGTTCCTGCCTCCGCTACGTCACTTACTAGGTTATTCCACTTCCTGACGACTTTATGACTGAGGAAATACTTCCTAACATCCCTGTGACTCGTCCAGTTGTGACCCCTTGTTTCTGTGTTCCCTCTCTGGAACAACCCGTCTCCTGGAACAATCTGTCTTGTGTTGCTGTGGTGATGTTTGTGTATTGTTCCAGCCACGGTATTGTAAATATATATTTTTTTTTCAAATATTGTTGACAAGACACATTAGGTATCTTGATTCCGACACGTTTCCCAAACACTATGGAGCAAGACTCTTCTCTAGCCGGAGGGACTGACCACCTCAAAACTACGTCCTCAAAGGTGATGGACTGATGATATCGTCTTTACATCTCCACTGCTTCTGCTCACTCTTCTGTACTAGACTGAAGACGCCTACTGAATAGGCGAAACATTTCGGAATAAATACACCTAACTGTTGCACATGTGTCTTACTTATCAAGGAGCACTGCAGCTGACCTACTGGCCCATGCTAGGCAGGTCCCTCTCCTTTCCTCTGCAACATTTCGCCCCTGAGCGAGTAGCTGCGTAACTGAAACTATCATAAAATTCAGAAATTTAACTGACCATTAATTTTCGGATTCAACCTCATTATCTGAATGTGTGTTTGCGAGTGGGAATTTATGTATGAGTGTTTATGTGTATGTGTGTGTATGAAGGTGTATGTGTATGTGGGGGGTCGAGTCGCCGCCCATGGCTCCACTTCTTATAGGTTAATATATATAATATCATACCTAGTTTTAAACTGTTCTTTGAAATTTCTGACCACTTTAAGGCTGAAGAAATATTTCCTAACATAAACTATGCCTCATCATTATCTCTAGTTTCCATCTATGCTCCTTTATTCTTAATTCCTACCTTTTCAACAGATTTTCTTTGGTCCTCCCCATTAAACCATCAGCGTATCTTCAATGTCGTGAACATATCTCCCTTGATCATTCTACTTCCTAATACATGTGTACATGTAAGCACTTGTATGTATAAGACCGCGGGTTCAATCCCGGCCGGGGGTATGGTGCACATGTAAATCCTTGTTATGGATAGATCACTAAAGACGGTACAGCAGGATACAGCTCTTCTGCTGTACCTACAAACACGTATTTACAAAGAATAAACAAAATACAAGGTGTATGCATCGTGCTGTGTATATCTCGGAGTGTATATACACTCAGCGCTTACTTTAATTACTATTTTAGGTATTAAAGTAGTCTTGACTGAAGGGTGACAGGTTACATGCAGCCTCGAGTGTAGTAGACGGACTTTAAACCCCATTAACAAAGTCACTCTCACAGCTATGTACCTCACTGACCTTTCCATCTGCTTAATCAAACTTAATATCTCAAGAGAAGCAGAAAGTTTTAAAGGTCAAGTTCTGACCTATTTCAAGAATCAATAGTGTGTTACATAGCCTGACCGGGTGCATATATATATATATATATATATATATATATATATATATATATATATATATATATATATATACTGTAAATTAGAATATATTGAGGTGCAATTAATAAGGCAGAGAGCAGAGAGGGAGGGAATTGATCATTAGCTAGAATGGAGGGAATAAGAGAGAAAAATACACAAAACGAGGAAGAGGAGAAATAGAGGGAAGGAGAATAAGAGTGAATGATTGTCATTAAAGGAGAAGTTAGTCGTTTAAGACAGAGGAAGAGTGGATAAAAAGTACTATTTAAAACGTAGTTTATCAGCGAGAGTTTATTGTCTGGGAAGAAGTGGTAAGAAGATGCAAGAAGTGGTAAGACGATGCAAGAAGTGGTAAGAAGTGGTAATAAGATGCAAGAAGTGGTAAGAAGATGCAAGAAGTGGTAAGATGATGCAAGAAGTGGTAAGAAGTGGTAATAAGATGCAAGAAATGGTAAGAAGATGCAAGAAGTGGTAAGACGATGCAAGAAGTGGTAAGAAGTGGTAATAAGATGCAAGAAGTGGTAAGAAGATGCAAGAAGTGGTAAGATGATGCAAGAAGTGGTAAGAAGTGGTAATAAGATGCAAGAAGTGGTAAGAAGATGCAAGAAGTGGTAAGATGATGCAAGAAGTGGTAAGAAGTGGTAATAAGATGCAAGAAGTGGTAAGAAGACGCAAGAAGTGGTAAGAAGTGTTTTACAAGGTTAGGTTAAGGATACACAAGCTAAGAGCTGTTACCTACACCAGCTCATTTAAAATGCCTTTATATTGTTATGAGACATACAAGTAGGGAACAGGATGAAGTTGGAGCCATCTGTGAGCCATCTGTGGACCATCTATGGGCCATCTGTGAGCCATCTGTGGGCCATCTATGGGCCATCTGTGAGCCATCTGTGGGCCATCTGTGGGCCAACAATTTAATTTGACCAGCTGACTTTATTTCTTTGATATCATTATGGTGTAGGAATGTGTTCCATACTGGAGTCATCCTGGGGATAAATGATCTCAGATGAAGTGATGTTCTGGAGAAGATTACAGCCAGAGTGAAGTTGGTGTTGGCTGCCCGTCTTGTGGTGTAGAAGCTCACTTCTCTTTCTCACACTCTACCATTAAAATCACTGCACGAACAACCTAATCAGAAGCAGTATCTTACCTACACTACCTCACAGTAGTGGCCTCAACAACAAAGCAACAAGAGTGCAATATGTTTCACAGTCTCCTCTATATACAGCAAGAATCAATAAATCAATTATAAAAACTGGTTATAATAACGATAATTTTTAAAGGGGTGGAGGGGGAAAGCCAGTGGAAGGCCTCGGTCAGATGACCAAAAGCTCCAGCTGCTGGTCATCATATGACTAAGACCCGCGTCTGGAAACACTTGTCCGGTTTCCTGACTAGCCTCACCTAACCTGATTTTTCAGGTCAGTCAAATCAATCCAGCAGTTCCCTCACACAAGATTGACTATTTCTTCCCAATTTGAAGCGTTTGTTAACGGAGTAATTCAGTTAGGATTTTAAACCTGATTAGAATAGAGCTGCACAAAATATTCTAACCCTTACAAATCTGTTTCTAATAGTTCAATGAGTTTTTTGTATGTTAACTTGCTATTCTCATTGATAGTATGTCGTTCCATTTTTAATCACTGATAATGGTGTTTGACAGATAGGCACACACACACACACACACACACACACACACACACACACACACACACACACACACACACACACACACAGGGCAAGATAGGACCTAGTAGCGATCAGTGAAGAGGCGGGGCCATGAGCTATGTCTCGACCCCTGTAACCACAAATAGGTGAGTACGTATATATATATATACTAGAAAATAATATAGCAATCTGTTAGTTGCAGGAAAGTGGAACGATCAGGATGAAGAAGCAGAGGAAGGAGGCTCCACAAGTTACCAGTTCCTCTTGTATATATTAAAAGCCTTTCAGAGTATTTGAGATTCTTTGGAAAGTCCGGAGAGTTTACGCCAACTCTGAGAAGGTCTGCCAGAGGAAGAACTCTCTTGTTTTGTTTACTTAGCTCTTAGCTTGCTTTGACGAGATCTTTGCAGCTCTCTACAAGTTCTGCTAAGTCCTTCAAGATACCTTACTGGCTGGTAGAGCTTTAAGGAACGTTTCTGAGAGCTCTGAACCTGGCTCCAGCTCCCTCTTAGGTTGCAACAACTTAGGTGAGCTTCAACAAGTGTTACATCTTCATTAAGTTGTCCAGAGGCAGCAAGATAGTGCCACTGGACCCGAATGAGTTATAGTTGCTTGTAAGTGGCTTTCAGTTTCTTTTAAGTGGCTTTCAGTTTCTTGTAAGTGGCTTTCAGTTTCTTTTAAGTGGCTTTCAGTTTCTTTTAAGTGGCTTTCAGTTTCTTTTAAGTGGCTTTCAGTTTCTTTTAAGTGGCTTTCAGTTTCTTTTAAGTGGCTTTCAGTTTCTTGTAAGTGGCTTTCAGCTTATTATAAGTGGCTATCAGATTCTTGTAAGTGGCTTTCAGTTTCTTGTAAGTGGCTTTCAGTTTCTTGTAAGTGGCTTTCAGTTTCTTGTAAATGGGTTCAGGTTTCTTGTAAATGGCTTCAGGTTTCTTGTAAATGGCTTCAGGTTTCTTGTAAATGGCTTCAGGTATCTTATAAATGGCTTCAGGTTTCTTATAAATGGCTTCAGGTTTCTTATAAATGGCTTCAGGTTTCTTGTAAATGGCTTCAGGTTTCTTGTAAATGGCTTCAGGTTTCTTATAAATGGCTTCAGGTTTCTTGTAAATGGCTTTAGGTTTCTTGTGAATGGCTTCAGGTATCTTATAAATGGCTTCAGGTTTCTTATAAATGGCTTCAGGTTTCTTATAAATGGCTTCAGGTTTCTTGTAAATAGCTTAAGGTTTCTTATAAATGGCTACAGGTTTCTTATAAATGGCTTCAGGTTTCTTGTAAATGGCTTCAGGTTTCTTGTAAATGGCTTCAGGTTTCTTATAAATGGCTTCAGGTTTCTTATAAATGGCTTCAGGTTTCTTGTAAATAGCTTCAGGTTTCTTATAAATGGCTTCAGGTTTCTTGTAAATAGCTTCAGGTTTCTTATAAATGGCTTCAGGTTTCTTGTAAATGGCTTCAGGTTTCTTGTAAATGGCTTCAGGTTTCTTGTAAATGGCTTCAGGTTTCTTATAAATGGCTTCAGGTTTCTTATAAATGGCTTCAGGTTTCTTGTAAATGGCTTCAGGTTTCTTGTAAATGGCTTCAGGTTTCTTATAAATGGCTTCAGGTTTCTTATAAATGGCTTTAGGTTTCTTGTAAATGGCTTTAGGTTTCTTATAAATGGCTTCAGGTTTCTTATAAATGGCTTCAGGTTTCTTATAAATGGCTTCAGGTTTCTTATAAATGGCTTCAGGTTTCTTATAAATGGCTTCAGGTTTCTTATAAATGGCTTCAGGTTTCTTATAAATGGCTTCAGGTTTCTTGTAAATGGCTTCAGGTTTCTTGTAAATGGCTTCAGGTTTCTTGTGAATGGCTTCAGGAATCTTATAAATGGCTTCAAGTTTCTTATAAATATCTTCAGGTTTCTTATAAATGGCTTCAGGTTTCTTGTAAATAGCTTCAGGTTTCTTATAAATGGCTTCAGGTTTCTTGTAAATAGCTTCGGGTTTCTTATAAATGGCTTCAGGTTTCTTATAAATGGCTTCAGGTTTCTTGTAAATGGCTTCAGGTTTCTTGTGAATGGCTTCAGGTATCTTATAAATGGCTTCAGGTTTCTTATAAATGGCTTCAGGTTTCTTATAAATGGCTTCAGGTTTCTTGTAAATAGCTTCAGGTTTCTTATAAATGGCTTCAGGTTTCTTGTAAATGGCTTCAGGTTTCTTGTAAGTGGCTTCAGGTTTCTTATAAATTGCTTCAGGTTTCTTATAAATGGCTTCAGGTTTCTTGTAAATGGCTTCAAGTTTCTTGTAAATGGCTTCAGGTTTCTTATAAATGGCTTCAGGTTTCTTATAAATGGCTTTAGGTTTCTTGTAAATGGCTTCAGGTTTCTTATGAATGGCTTCAGGTTTCTTATAAATGGCTTCAGGTTTCTTATAAATGGCTTCAGGTTTCCTATAAATGGCATCAGGTTTCTTATAAATGGCTTTAGGTTTCTTATAAATTACTTCAGGTTTCTTGTAAATGGCTTCAGGTTTCTTATAAATAGCTTCAGGTTTCTTATAAATGGCTTCAGGTTTCTTATAAATGGCTTCAGGTTTCTTATAAATGGCTTCAGGTTTCTTATAAATGGCTTCAGGTTTTTTATAAATGGCTTCAGGTTTCTTATAAATGCCTTCAGGTTTCTAATAAATGGCTTCAGTTTTCTTATAAATGGTTTCAGGCTTCATGTAAATGGCTTCAGGTTTCTTATAAATGGCTTCAGGTTTCTTATAAATGGCTTCAGGTTTCTTATAAATGGCTTCAGGTTTACTATAAATGGCTTCAGATTTCTTATAAATGGCTTCAGATTTCTTATAAATGCTTCAGGTTTCTTATAAATGGCTTCAGGTTTCTTATAAATGGCTTCAGGTTTCTTGTAAATAGCTTCAGATTCCTTATAAATGGCTTCAGGTTTCTTATAAATGGCTTCAGGTTTCTTGTAAATGGCTTCAGGTTTCTTATAAATGGCTTCAGGTTTCTTATAAATGGCTTCAGGTTTCTTATAAATGGCTTCAGGTTTCTTATAAATGGCTTCAGGTTTCTTATAAGTGGCTTCATGTTTCTTATAAATGGCTTCAGGTTTCTTATAAATGGCTTCAGGTTTCTTATAAATGGCTTCAGGTTTCTTATAAATGGCTTCAGGTTTCTTATAAATGGCTTCAGATTTCTTATAAATGCTTCAGGTTTCTTATAAATGGCTTCAGGTTTCTTATAAATGGCTTCAGGTTTCTTGTAAATAGCTTCAGATTCCTTATAAATGGCTTCAGGTTTCTTATAAATGGCTTCAGGTTTCTTGTAAATGGCTTCAGGTTTCTTATAAATGGCTTCAGGTTTCTTATAAATGGCTTCAGGTTTCTTATAAATGGCTTCAGGTTTCTTATAAATGGCTTCAGGTTTCTTATAAGTGGCTTCCAGTTTCTTTGTCTTTAAGTGTTATCTGGTATATACGAACTATAATTAAATACTACAATTCTATTTAACAAATTATATATACTTATATAATTGAGTTTTCATGTACATTACGTTTATAATTGTTTATCAAACATACAATTATTATAACTGTTATAATATATATAAGTTCTGTAATAATCAGTTCCTAATTTTGCCTTTGTGTTCGAATTATTGAAATTATTAAGGGACTGGTTGGTTTAATGGGTTTGAAGCTTATCTACTACACTAGTGTCATTAAGGCTGGTGGGTTGGTTAATGGGGTTTCGAGTCTATCTACAATACAAAGTCGTGAAGGCTGCAGGTCACCTGTTCACCACCAGTCAAGAGTAAGTCGCATCAAGAGTTGATGCGACTTACTCTACACCGAGAGAGATACACTGAGATATACACACCTGTCAGTGTATATACACTGAGATATACACACCTGTCAGTGTATATACACTGAGATATACACACCTGTCAGTGTATATACACTGAGATATACACACCTGTCAGTGTATATACACTGAGATATACACACCTGTCAGTGTATATACACTGAGATATACACACCTGTCAGTGTATATACACTGAGATATACACACCTGTCAGTGTATATACACTGAGATATACACACCTGTCAGTGTATATACACTGAGATATACACACCTGTCAGTGTATATACACTGAGATATACACACCTGTCAGTGTATATACACTGAGATATACACACCTGTCAGTGTATATACACTGAGATATACACACCTATCAGTGTATATACACTGAGATATACACACCTGTCAGTGTATATACACTGAGATATACACACCTGTCAGTGTATATACACTGAGATATACACACCTGTCAGTGTATATACACTGAGATATACACACCTGTCAGTGTATATACACTGAGATATACACACCTGTCAGTGTATATACACTGAGATATACACACCTGTCAGTATATATACACTGATATATACACACCTGTCAGTGTATACACACTGAGATATACACACCTGTCAGTGTATATACACTGAGATATACACACCTGTCAGTGTATATACACTGAGATATACACACCTGTCAGTGTATATACACTGAGATATACACACCTGTCAGTGTATACACACTGAGATATACACACCTGTCAGTGTATATACACTGAGATATACATACCTGTCAGTGTATACACACCTGTCAGTGCATACACACTGAGATATACACACCTGTCAGTGTATACACACTGAGATATACACACATCTCAGTGTATATACACTGAGATATACACACCTGTCAGTGTATATACACTGAGATATACACACCTGTCAGTGTATATACACTGAGATATACACACCTGTCAGTGTATATACACTGAGATATACACACCTGTCAGTGTATATACACTGAGATATACACACCTGTCAGTGTATATACACTGAGATATTCACACCTGTCAGTGTATACACACAGATATACACACCTGTCAGTGTATATACACTGAGATATACACACCTGTCAGTGTATACACACTGAGATATACACACCTGTCAGTGTATATACACTGAGATATACACACCTGTCAGTGTATATACACTGAGATATACACACCTATCAGTGTATATACACTGAGATATACACACCTGTCAGTGTATATACACTGAGATATACACACCTGTCAGTGTATATACACTGAGATATACACACCTGTCAGTGTATATACACTGAGATATACACACCTGTCAGTGTATATACACTGAGATATACACACCTGTCAGTGTATATACACTGAGATATACACACCTGTCAGTGTATATACACTGAGATATTCACACCTGTCAGTGTATACACACAGATATACACACCTGTCAGTGTATATACACTGAGATATACACACCTGTCAGTGTATACACACTGAGATATACACACCTGTCAGTGTATATACACTGAGATATACACACCTGTCAGTGTATATACACTGAGATATACACACCTATCAGTGTATATACACTGAGATATACACACCTGTCAGTGTATATACACTGAGATATACACACCTGTCAGTGTATATACACTGAGATATACACACCTGTCAGTGTATATACACTGAGATATACACACCTATCAGTGTATATACACTGAGATATACACACCTGTCAGTGTATATACACTGAGATATACACACCTGTCAGTGTATATACACTGAGATATACACACCTGTCAGTGTATATACACTGAGATATACACACCTGTCAGTGTATATACACTGAGATATACACACCTGTCAGTGTATATACACTGAGATATACACACCTGTCAGTGTATATACACTGAGATATACACACCTGTCAGTGTATATACACTGAGATATACACACCTGTCAGTGTATATACACTGAGATATACACACCTGTCAGTATATATACACTGATATATACACACCTGTCAGTGTATACACACTGAGATATACACACCTGTCAGTGTATATACACTGAGATATACACACCTGTCAGTGTATATACACTGAGATATACACACCTGTCAGTGTATATACACTGAGATATACACACCTGTCAGTGTATACACACTGAGATATACACACCTGTCAGTGTATATACACTGAGATATACATACCTGTCAGTGTATACACACCTGTCAGTGCATACACACTGAGATATACACACCTGTCAGTGTATACACACTGAGATATACACACATCTCAGTGTATATAGCGTGAGACATACACACGTCTCAGTGTACATAGCGTGAGATATACACACATCTCAGTGTATATAGCGTGAGACATACACACGTCTCAGTGTACATAGCGTGAGATATACACACATCTCAGTGTATATAGCGTGAGATATACACACCTGTCAGTGTATATACACTGAGATATTCACACCTGTCAGTGTATACACACAGATATACACACCTGTCAGTGTATATACACTGAGATATACACACCTGTCAGTGTATACACACTGAGATATACACACCTGTCAGTGTATATACACTGAGATATACACACCTGTCAGTGTATATACACTGAGATATACACACCTGTCAGTGTATACACACTGAGATATACACACCTGTCAGTGTATACACACTGAGAATACACACCTGTCAGTGTATTCACACACTGAGATACACACACCTCTCAGTGTATACACACTGAGAGATACACATCTCTCAATGAATATACACTGAGAGATATTACAGATCTAACAGTGAATTAGTGATATATATAATATATATATATATATATATATATATATATATATATATATATATATATATATATATATATATATATATATATATTATAGATAGGTAACTATCTATTATAAATAGCTAACTATCAATCTAACTATCCGGGACTGAGGGATTGCTAGGATTTAGAAGGGAGGATGGCATAGACAGAATGAAGCATTCTCACAGGTAAGACGCAGAGGTATTGTGTATCATTCTGTGGTGATCAGGGGTTCCGTCTCTGACTTGTAGTGCGTGGTGGTGGTGTGTGGTGGTGGTGATGTGTGGTGGTGGTGTGTGGTGGTGGTGTGTGGTGGTGGTGGTGTGTGGTGGTGGTGTGTGGTGGTGGTGTGTGGTGGTGTGTGGTGGTGGTGTGTGGTGGTGGTGGTGTGTGGTGGTGGTGTGTGGTGATGGTGTGTGGTGGTGGTGGTGGTGTGTGGTGGTGGTGTTTGGTGGTGGTGGTGTGTGGTGGTGGTGTGTGGTGGTGGTGGTGTGTGGTGGTGGTGTGTGGTGGTGGTGTGTGGTGGTGGTGTGTGGTGGTGGTGGTGTGTGGTGGTGGTGTGTGGTGGTGGTGTGTGGTGGTGTGTGGTGGTGGTGGTGGTGGTGGTGTGTGGTGGTGGTGTGTGGTGGTGGTGGTGTGTGGTGGTGGTGTGTGGTGGTGGTGGTGTGTGGTGGTGGTGTGTGGTGGTGGTGTGTGGTGGTGGTGGTGTGTGGTGGTGGTGTATGGTGGTGGTGGTGTGTGGTGGTGGTGGTGTGTGGTGGTGGTGTGTGGTGGTGGTGGTGTGTGGTGGTGATGTGTGGTGGTGCTTTGTGGTGGTGGTGTGTGGTGGTGGTGTGTGGTGGTGGTGTGTGGTGGTGGTGTGTGATGGTGGTGTGTGGTGGTGGTGTGTGGTGGTGGTGTGTGGTGGTGGTGGTGTGTGGTGGTGGTGTGTGGTGGTGGTGGTGTGTGGTGGTGGTGTGTGGTGGTGTGTGGTGGTGGTGTGTGGTGGTGTGTGGTGGTGGTGTGTGGTGGTGGTGTGTGGTGGTGGTGGTGTGTGGTGGTGTGTGGTGGTGGTGTGTGGTGGTGGTGTGTGGTGCTGGTGGTGGTGGTGGTGGTGGTGGTGGTGTGTTGTGGTGGTGTGTGGTGTTGGTGTGGGGTGGTGGTGGGTAGTGGAGGTGTGTGCTGGTGGTGTCTGGTGGTGGTGTGTGAAGGTGGTAGTGGTGTGCGGTGGTGTGTGGTGGTGGTGTGTGGTGGTGGTGTTGGTGGTGGTGGTGTGTGGTGGTGTGTGGTGGTGGTGGTGTGTGGTAGTGGTGGTGTGTGGTGGTGGTGTATGGTCTGTGGTGGTAGCGTGTGGTGGTGGTGGTGTGTGGTGGTGGTGGTGGTGTGTGGTGGTGGTGTGTGGTGGTGGTTGTGTGTTGTGGTTGTGATGTGTGGTGGTGTGCGGTGGTGGTGTGCGGTGGTGGTGTGCGGTGGTGGTGTGTGGTGGTGGTGTGTGGTGGTGGTGTGTGGTGGTGGAGTGCATTGGTGGTGTGTGGTGGTGGTGATGTGTGGTGGTGGTAGCGTGTGGTGGTGGTGTGTGGTGGTGGTGGTGTGTGGTGGTGTGTGGTGATGGTGTGTGGTGATGATGCGTGGTGGCGGTGTGTGGTGGTGGTGTGTTGCGGTAGTGTGTTGTGGTGGTGTGTGATGGTGGGGTGTGGGGTGGTGTGTGCTGGTGTGTGGTGCTGGTGTGTGGTGCTGGTGTGTGGTGTGTAGTGTGGTAGTGTATGGTGTGTGGTGATGTGTGGTGGTGTGTGGTGGTGTGTGGTGATGGTGTGTGGTGATGGTGTGTGGTGATGTTGTGGTGGCGTATGGTGGTGTGTGGTGTGGTGGTGGTGTGGCGGTGTGGTGTGTGGCTGTGTGTGGTGGTGTGTGGTGTGGCGGTGGTGTGGTGTGTGGTGGTGATGGTGTGGTGTGTGGTGGTGTGGTGTGTGGTGGTGATGATGTGGTGTGTGGTGGTAGTGTGGTGTGTGGTGTGCAGTGTGATGGTGGTGTGTGTAGTGTGGTGGTGGTGTGGTATGTGGTGGTGTATGGTGCTGTGTGGTGTTGTAGTGGTGTGGTGCGTGGTGGTATGTGGTGGTGATGGGGTGGTGTGGTGGTGAGGTATGGTAGTGTGTGGTGTGGTGGTGAGGTATGGTAGTGTGTGGTGTGGGGGTAGTGTGGTGTGTGGTGTGTGGCGTGGTGGTAGTGTGGTGTGTGGTGGTGTATGGTGGTGTGTGGTGGTGTGGTGTATGGTGGTGTGTGGTGGTGTATGGTGGTGTGTGGTGGTGTATGGTGGTGTATGGTGGTGTGTGGTGGTGTATGGTGGTGTGTGGTGGTGTATGGTGGTGTGTGGTGGTGTATGGTGGTGTGTGGTGGTGTGTTGTGGTGTATGGTGGTGTATGGTGGTATGTGGTGGTGTATGGTGGTGTGTGGTGGTGTAAGGTGGTGTGTTGTGGTGTATGGTGGTGTGTGGTGTGTGGTATGTGGTGTGTGTGGTGGTGTGTTGTGGTGTATGGTGGTGTGTGGTGTGTGGTGTATGGTGGTGTGTGGTGAAGCATGGTGGTGTGTGGTGTATGGTATGTAGTGTGTGGTGATGTGTTGTGGTGTATGGTGGTGTGTGGTGTGTGATGGTGTATGATGGTGTATGGTGGTGTGTGGTGTGTGATGGTGTATGGTGGTGTGTGGTGTGTGATGGTGTATGGTGGTGTGTGGTGGTGTATGGTGGTGTGTGGTGGTGTATGGTGGTGTGTGGTGGTGATGGTGTATGGCGTGTGTGTTGGTGATGGTGTATGGTGGTGTGTGGTGGTTTATGGTGGTGTGTGGTGGTTTATGGTGGTGTGTGGTGATTTATGGTGGTGTGTGGTGGTTTATGGTGGTGTGTGGTGATTTTTGGTGGTGTGTGGTGGTTTATGGTGGTGTGTGGTGGTTTATGGTGGTGTGTGGTGGTTTATGGTGGTGTGTGGTGGTTTATGGTGGTGTGTGGTGGTTTATGGTGGTGTGTAGTGGTGTATGGTGGTGTGTGGTGGTTTATGGTGGTGTGTGGTGGTTTATGGTGGTGTGTGGTGGTTTATGGTGGTGTGTGGTGGTTTATGGTGGTGTGTGGTGGTTTATGGTGGTGTGTGGTGGTTTTTGGTGGTGTGTGGTGGTTTATGGTGGTGTGTGGTGGTTTATGGTGGTGTGTGGTGGTTTATGGTAGTGTGTGGTGATTTTTGGTGGTGTGTGGTGGTTTTTGGTGATGTGTGGTGGTTTTTGGTGGTGTGTGGTGGTTTATGGTGGTGTGCGGTGGTTTATGGTGGTGTGTGGTGGTTTATGGTGGTGTGTGGTGGTTTATGGTGGTGTGTGGTGGTTTATGGTGGTGTGTGGTGATTTTTGGTGGTGTGTGGTGGTTTTTGGTGATGTGTGGTGGTTTATAGTGGTGTGTGGTGGTTTATGGTGGTGTGTGGTGGTTTATGGTGGTGTGCGGTGGTTTATGGTGGTGGTGTGTTGTGGTTTATGGTGGTGTGTGGTGGTTTATGGTGGTGTGTGGTGGTTTATGGTGGTGTGTGGTGGTTTATGGTGGTGTGTGGTGGTTTATGGTGGTGTGTTGTAGTTTATGGTGGTGTGTGGTGGTTTATGGTGGTGTGTGGTGGTTTATGGTGGTGTGTGGTGGTTTATGGTGGTGTGTGGTAGTTTTTGGTGGTGTGTGGTGGTTTATGGTGGTGTGTGGTGGTTTATGGTGGTGTGTGGTGGTTTATGGTGGTGTGTGGTGGTTTATGGTGGTGCGTGGTGGTTTATGGTGGTGTGTGGTGGTTTATGGTGGTGTGTGGTGGTTTATGGTGGTGTGTGGTGGTTTATGGTGGTGTGTGGTGGTTTATGGTGGTGTGTGGTGGTTTATGGTGGTGTGTGTTGGTTTATGGTGGTGTGTGGTGGTTTGTGGTGGTGTGCGGTGGTTTATGGTGGTGTGTGGTGGTTTATGGTGGTGTGTGGTGGTTTATGGTGGTGTATGGTGGTTTATGGTGGTGTGCGGTGGTTTATGGTGGTGTGTGGTGGTTTATGGTGGTGTGTGGTGGTTTATGGTGGTGTGTGGTGGTTTATGGTGGTGTGTGGTGGTTTATGGTGGTGTGTGGTTTTTTATGGTGGTGTGCGGTGGTTTATGGTGGTGTGTTGTGGTCTATGGTGGTGTGTGGTGGTTTATGGTGGTGTGTGGTGGTTTATGGTGATGTGTGGTGGTTTATGGTGGTGTGTGGTGGTTTATGGTGGTGTGTGGTGGTTTATGGTGGTGTGCGGTGGTTTATGGTGGTGGTGTGTTGTGGTTTATGGTGGTGTGTGGTGGTTTATGGTGGTGTGTGGTGGTTTATGGTGGTGTGTGGTGGTTTATGGTGGTGTGTGGTGGTTTATGGTGGTGTGTGGTAGTTTTTGGTGGTGTGTGGTGGTTTATGGTGGTGTGTGGTGGTTTATGGTGGTGTGTGGTGGTTTATGGTGGTGTGTGGTAGTTTTTGGTGGTGTGTGGTGGTTTATGGTGGTGTGTGGTGGTTTATGGTGGTGTGTGGTGGTTTATGGTGGTGTGTGGTGGTTTATGGTGGCGCGTGGTGGTTTATGGTGGTGTGTGGTGGTTTATGGTGGTGTGTGGTGGTTTATGGTGGTGTGTGGTGGTTTATGGTGGTGTGTGGTGGTTTATGGTGGTGTGTGGTGGTTTATGGTGGTGTGTGGTGGTTTATGGTGGTGTGTGTTGGTTTATGGTGGTGTGTGGTGGTTTATGGTGGTGTGTGGTGGTTTATGGTGGTGTGTGGTGGTTTATGGTGGTGTGTGGTGGTTTATGGTGGTGTGTGGTGGTTTATGGTGGTGTGCGTTGATTTATGGTGGTGTGTGGTGGTTTATGGTGGTGTGTGGTGGTTTATGGTGGTGTGTGGTGGTTTATGGTGGTGTGTGGTGGTTTATGGTGGTGTGTGGTTTTTTATGGTGGTGTGCGGTGGTTTATGGTGGTGTGTTGTGGTCTATGGTGGTGTGTGGTGGTTTATGGTGGTGTGTGGTGGTTTATGGTGGTGGTGTGTTGTGGTTTATGGTGGTGTGTGGTGGTTTATGGTGGTGTGTGGTGGTTTATGGTGGTGTGTGGTGGTTTATGGTGGTGTGTGGTGGTTTATGGTGGTGTGTGGTGGTTTATGGTGGTGTGTGGTGGTTTATGGTGGTGTGTGGTGGTTTATGGTGGTGTGTGGTGGTTTATGGTGGTGTGTGGTGGTTTATGGTGTTGGTTTATGGTGGTGTGTGGTGGTTTATGGTGTTGGTTTATGGTGGTGTGTGGTGGTTTATGGTGGTGTGTGGTGGTTTATGGTGGTGTGTGGTGGTTTATGGTGGTGTATGGTGGTGTGTGGTGGACTATGGTGATGTATGGTGGTGTGGGGTGGGCTATGGTGATGTATGGTGGTGTGGGGTGGGCTATGGTGATGTATGGTGGTGTGGGGTGGGCTATGGTGATGTATGGTGGTTTATGGTGGTGTGTGGTGGTTTATGGTGGTGTGTGGTGGTTTATGGTGGTGTGTGGTGGTTTATGGTGGTGTGTGGTGGTTTATGGTGGTGTGCGGTGGTTTATGGTGGTGTGTGGTGGTTTATGGTGGTGTGTGGTGGTTTATGGTGGTGTGTGGTGGTTTATGGTGGTGTGTGGTGGTTTATGGTGGTGTGTGGTGGTTTATGGTGGTGGTTTATGGTGGTGTGTGGTGGTTTATGGTGGTGTGTGGTGGTTTATGGTGGTGTGCGGTGGGTTATGGTGGTGTGTGGTGGTTTATGGTGGTGTGTGGTGGTTTATGGTGGTGTGTGGTGGTTTATGGTGGTGTGTGGTGGTTTATGGTGGTGTGTGGTGGTTTATGGTGGTGTGTGGTGGTTTATGGTGGTGTGTGGTGGTTTATGGTGGTGTGCGGTGGTTTATGGTGGTGTGCGGTGGTTTATGGTGGTGTGTGGTGGTTTATGGTGGTGTGCGGTGGTTTATGGTGGTGTGCGGTGGTTTATGGTGGTGTGTGGTGGTTTATGGTGGTGTGTGGTGGTTTATGGTGGTGTGTGGTGGTTTATGGTGGTGTGCGGTGGTTTATGGTGGTGTATGGTGGTTTATGGTGGTGTGTGGTGGTTTATGGTGGTGTGCGGTGGTTTATGGTGGTGTGTGGTGGTTTATGGTGGTGTGCGGTGGTATATGGTGGTGTGTGGTGGTTTATGGTGGTGTGTGGTGGTTTATGGTGGTGTGTGGTGGTTTATGGTGGTGTGTGGTGGTTTATGGTGGTGTGCGGTGGTTTATGGTGGTGTGTGGTGATTTATGGTGGTGTGTGGTGGTTTATAGTGGTGTGCGGTGGTTTATGGTGGTGTGTGGTGGTTTATGGTGGTGTGTGGTGGTTTAGGTTGGTGTGTGGTGGTTTATGGTGGTGTGTGGTGGTTTATGGTGGTGTGTGGTGGTTTATGGTGGTGTGTGGTGGTTTATGGTGGTGTGTGGTGGTTTATGGTGGTGTGTGGTGGTTTATGGTGGTGTGCGGTGGTTTATGGTGGTGTGTGGTGGTTTATGGTGGTTTGTGGTGGTTTATGGTGGTGTGTGGTTTATGGTGGTGTGTGGTGGTTTATGGTGGTGTGTGGTGGTTGATGGTGGTGGTTTATGGTGGTGTGTGGTGGTTTATGGTGGTGTGTGGTGGTTTATGGTGGTGTGCGGTGGTTTATGGTGGTGTGCGGTGGTTTATGGTGGTGTGTGGTGGTTTATGGTGGTGTGTGGTGGTTTATGGTGGTGTGTGGTGGTTTATGGTGGTGTGTGGTGGTTTATGGTGGTGTGCGGTGGTTTATGGTGGTGTGTGGTGGTTTATGGTGGTGTGTGGTGGTTTATGGTGGTGTGCGGTGGTTTATGGTGGTGTGTGGTGGTTTATGGTGGTGTGCGGTGGTTTATGGTGGTGTGTGGTGGTTTATGGTGGTGTGTGGTGGTTTATGGTGGTGTGTGGTGGTTTATGGTGGTGTGTGGTGGTTTATGGTGGTGTGCGGTGGTTTATGGTGGTGTGTGGTGATTTATGGTGGTGTGTGGTGGTTTATGGTGGTGTGTGGTGGTTTATGGTGGTGTGTGGTGGTTTATGGTGGTGTGTGGTGGTTTATGGTGGTGTGTGGTGGTTTATGGTGGTGTGCGGTGGTTTATGGTGGTGTGTGGTGGTTTATGGTGGTGTGTGGTGGTTTATGGTGGTGTGTGGTGGGTTATGGTGGTGTGCGGTGGTTTATGGTGGTGTGTGGTGGTTTATGGTGGTGTGTGGTGGTTTATGGTGGTGTGTGGTGGTTTATGGTGGTGTGTGGTGGTTTATGGTGGTGTGTGGTGGTTTATGGTGGTGTGTGGTGGTTTATGGTGGTGTGTGGTGGTTTATGGTGGTGTGTGGTGGTTTATGGTGGTGTGTGGTGGTTTATGGTGGTGTGTGGTGGTTTATGGTGGTGTGTGGTTGTTTATGGTGGTGTGTGGTGGTTTATGGTGGTGTGTGGTGGTTTATGGTGGTGTGTGGTGGTTTATTGTGGTGTGTGGTGGTTTATGGTGGTGTGTGGTGGTTTATGGTGGTGTGTGGTGGTTTATGGTGGTGTGTGGTGGTTTATGGTGGTGTGTGGTGGTTTGTGGTGGTGTGCGGTGGTTTATGGTGGTGTGTGGTGGTTATTTGTTACTATCGCTATAATTAGTGTTATTTTGTTATTATTGTTATTGTTTAGTTATTTTTATTTTTCTATTATTTTATTATTATTTTTGTCGTTATTGTTATTATTATTACTGTTATTGTTGTTATTGTTGTGTTATTATTATTGTTATTGTTGTTATTGTTGTGCTTTAATTATTGTTGTTATTATTGTTATTGTTGTGTTATTATTATTGTTATTGTTGTTATTGTTGTGCTTTTATTGTTGTTGTTATTATTGTTATTGTTATTGTTGTGTTATTATTAATGTTATTGTTGTGTTATTATTGTTATTGTTGTGTTATTGTTGTTATTGTTGTGCTATTATTGTTATTGCTGTGTTATTATTGTTATTGTTGTTATTGTTGTGCTATTATTTTTATTGTTGTTATTGTTGTTATTATTGTTATTGTTGTTATTGTTGTGCTATTATTAATGTTATTGTTGTGTTATTATTGTTATTGTTGTGTTATTGTTATTGTTGTGCTATTATTGTTATTGTGCTATTATTAATACTATTGTTGTGTTATTATTGTTATTGTTGTGTTATTATTGTTATTGTTGTGTTATTGTTGTTATTGTTGTGCTATTATTAATGTTATTGTTGTGTTATTATTGTTATTGTTGTGTTATTGTTGTTATTGTTGTGCTATTATTGTTATTGTGCTATTATTAATACTATTGTTGTGTTATTGTTGTTATTGTTGTGCTATTATTAATACTATTGTTGTGTTATTATTGTTATTGTTGTGTTATTGTTGTTATTGTTGTGCTATTATTAATGTTATTGTTGTGTTATTATTGTTATTGTTGTGTTATTGTTGTTATTGTTGTGCTATTATTGTTATTGTGCTATTATTAATACTATTGTTGTGTTATTGTTGTTATTGTTGTGCTATTATTGTTATTGTTGTGTTATTGTTGTGTTATTGTTGTTATTGTTGTGTTATTATTAATGTTATTGTTGTTTTTGTTGCTTTTATTAAAGTTAATGTTGCTATTATGTTATAAATGTTGCTAAGGTCAGTCAGTCTTAGGTTGCACATCTCTGCAAAATATTTTTATCTGAGGAATAAACTCTGGAATAAAGAGATACTGGCCCACTGTGTGGCTGACTGTCAGTGCACACCCACCTTGCTGACTGTCAGTGCACACCCACCTGGCTGACTGTCAGTGCACACCCACCTTGCTGACTGTCAGTGCACATCCACCTGGCTGACTGTCAGTGCACACCCACCTTGCTGACTGTCAGTGCACATTGTTGCGACCCCTGAATGAGTCACAATGTATATAATGTATATTACCTTTTCATATAATTTTATATTGCTTATATTTGCGATAATAGCTAAATCGTAAATACATTGCTTTATATTATTATTTGACTTAGTTATATTGCTAGGTAGGATGTAACATTCATATATTATTATGTGCTCATAGTTCAAGTCTTGATTGTCTAACTACTGTAATTATCGCTCGTGGCTCGTTACTCTGCCGGCTTCTCGATGTTGCTGGGCAGCAACTGTCCACGGAGCTATCACATGATCGAGGGGGGGGGGGGTGTTCACACCTCACCTGGAGTATTCAGTCTGGGCTAGACTCTCTTGGTGGTTGAACGTATTCCTGACAAGACGTGCCTAACTCTCCCTTGTCGGCCTTTGTTGGAAGATCGTCTCTGTCGCTTTCTTGTTGTTGGTTCTGTAGAACTGTTCACAGAACATTGTCTAGACTTAGTGATTTTCGACGTTGTACTGAGGTTGTGTGTCGCTTAGACACTCTGAACAACTCAGGTCCTGAGCTGTAGCTTCTGACGTAACTTGTACTGGTATCTGTGTATTATCACAGTCGGGGATTTTCTTATGCTGAACTTAGATTCAGTAGTATGGGAGATGTGTGACTTTTGTGGAGGATCTGTTGATGGTCCCTACTTAGTGTCGTTAGGTTATCTCCTTGTTCCTGATTCTGCGTCGCAGTTGCTTGTTATATTGCTATTGGGCTTAACAGTCGTTTTATTGTTCAAGCAAGCTGTTCTGATTGCCAGGTGGTCAAGAAGTTAGTCGATGTGAGGACTTTGTCAGTCACTGGTTTAAGTCTAGTCGAGTCGTGAGACATAGTGAACTACCTAGAGCACTTACACACATACACACAAACTTACTTATACATATTTGTAATATCTTATTAAATGTTAATGTACCAGACGGTACTTAAGACTTATAAATGTGATATGTGCCTTCAGCTCAATACTACTGTACTCTAGAGAAGTGATTATTATTAATTTGTTTAAATTGATTAATTTATTTTAATTTGATAATATACTCCTAGACAATTTTGTTTATTAATAAATTTATTAAATTTTAATTTCTCTAGTTAGTAGCCTACCAGTTGTAATCCTGAAGCACTATTGAATCATACTGAATTCTAATGGATAATTGGACAAGGATACTGACTACTTGTTACGAAAACCCAGTAACAGGCTGGATGCTAGAAGGGCAGTCCTTTCTAGTATTCACTGGAGATCTCTAAGCTTATTAGAAATCGCGTTTTTTGTAACACACATCCACCTGACTGACTGTCACTGCACATCCACCTGGCTGACTCTCACTGCACATCCACTGTACGTCAACCGTAAGACTACTAGTGTATCGTAAATCACACAATTTGAGTATGTTCAATTTTGCAACATGAATATGTTAAATCTTGCAACATGAGTATGCAGGGTAGCAGACTGTGTATCACCCAGTAACATGGGGTAAGGCAGCCAGGATGTACAAGGAGAGTGCCTCTTGAAGGAATAATCCAGTAGGAGACACCAGTGCCTTGACACTGCCTTTACGGCACTGAGCTTCTCCAAGTGCCACCTACCTCTCTGGATGATCTTTGTAATGATTGGGTAATGAGGTTTAAAGACTATCTACTACACGAAGATCATTAAGGCTGCATGCCAGATGTTCACCACCACTCAAGATTACTTTAATATTTAATATAAGGCAAAAGCAAACTCACAGTGTATATACACTGAGTTATAAGAATATAAGAAAGGAGGACCACTGCAGCAGGCCTACTGGCCCATGCTAGGCAGGTCCTTCTCAAACTCAAACCCACTAACAAAAATATTTGTCAACTCTCAGTGTATATACAAAGAGAATTGTATTGATTTATAAGACATTGGTTCAAATTAACTCGAACCGTATTGCTTGTAGACAGCAAGATTAACACTGTTAAAGACTCACGGAAGAAGGTTGCAAGCAATGCATGATATTGTAAGCAACACATTATTTTACAAGTAACACATGATATTACAAGCAACACATGTTATTACAAGCAACACATATTACAAGCAACATATAACAAGGAACACATGATAGTGCAAGCAACACATCTGTGACATGGAAGCATCAGCAGCATCTCCTCTCATCTCTGTGACTTCCTAAATTTCCTTCCTCACCAAATATTCCATTACTGTCTCCATAAATTAGAGTTTCTGTACCTTCACGTGAATCTAAATTATGGCAGCCATGTTTCCAAAAAAATTAAAATCTCGAATAATCAGTAATTTCTCCTGAAATTGACTTAATTATTCCAGGACTTGTCTCACCTACCATTTGTTTATTCATTTTCCTTGTCTTCCTACGTTTGGTAGAGAATAATCAGTTATTACTACTACCTTGCACCCTCCTAAACACCATTGTTGCTGCTGTATATACTCTGAAGTCTTCAATGAAGATGCCTCCCTAATATGCGATACCCCTCAGGGAATATTACATCTGTTATTAATCCTGAGCTCTGAATTAGTTAATATCTCTAGTATTGTTTGTAATACTCCCTCCATCTCGCTGCTCTTAAATGCAATAGGAGAGAGAAGCCTACAACGACGTTTCGGTCCAACATGAACCATTTACAAAGCCACAATAACACAAAAGAGAAAGAGAGAGAGGGGGCCAGTAATGTCATAGTTTCTGCCACAAATCTTTAATTGTTTTACAGTAATCGCGTCAGAGTTTCAGACGTTTGATCAATAGGTTTCTGTTGAACATTTTCATGAAAGATTAACGGTATCATCCTGGATGTCTGTGTGTGTTAGAAAGGAGTAAGGGATGGGGAGGTGGATGATGATGATAATAATAATAATAATAATAATAATAATAATAATAATAATAATAATAATAATAATATTAATAATAATAATAATAATAATAATAATAATAATAATTATTATTATTATTATTATTATTATTATAATCTTTATTACTACAAGATCATATTACAACTTATACAGACCATAGCTGACATCAGTGACATACTATACATAGCCCCTTGTTATCCAGAGCATTTCCGGGCTGAGGGACTGATTACCTCAAACTCCTTCTGATCTTCAACTTTTCTTTCTGTATTGGACTGAGGAAGTCACTGTGTGGCGAAACGTCTCCACAATAAAGATACCCATGTGTTGTACAAGTGTCTTGCCCATCAACTTGCCGGTTCTCTGATCCATTTATCTGTAAATTATAACGTGAATAAGTTTTGTTGGTAAAGGTCACAGTGCGGGCGAAACGTTCTCAACAGAAGATTCCATTACACTTCATTTGTGACCTTTTCCATGGTGCTGAAGCTGGAAAAATAGAGAGAAGCTGAATATTTTACAACTATAATCTGGCAGTGTATACATATGTATTTGCGTGTGTAGACGTGTACATGAGTTTAAAAACTGCTTATGTATGTAAAAATGCGTATATATGTATACACATTTCGTATTGTGTGCACCAAGGCAGGAGGTGAGTGACTGGAATGTGTGTGTGTGTGTGTGTGTGTGTGTTTACTAAGGTACAAAATGTTTGCAAATTGCATCTTGGCAGCCTCACCAGCGGCCTCTATCTTACACTTCAAGACAACATTCCCATTCCCGTTCCTATTCCAACCCCCTAATCTCATTCCAATTAGGTCAATAGCTGCAGTGCGAGTCCTCTCTCTCTCTCTCTCTCTCTCTCTCCTCTTGACAGTGGTTGTGTGTGTGTGTGTGTGTGTACTCACCTAATTGTGGTTGTAGGGGTCGAGACTCAGCTTCTGGCCCCGTGTGTGTGTGCGTGTGTGTGCGTGTGTGTGTGTGTGTGTTTGTGTGTGTGTGTGTGTGTGTGTGTGTGTGTGTGTGTGTGTGTGTGTGTGTGTGTGTGTGTGTGTGTGTGCTTGTGTGTGTGTGTGTGAGTACAAGTAGGCGAGTACTTACGTACTCGCCTACTTGTACTCATATAATTCTGGATGTGGGGGTTGAGTCTCCGCTCCTGGCCCCATTTTTCTTCTGGACTCTTCTGGGTTCACTTTTTCCTGGCTGCGTGGGCCCTCGCATACCTGTTCTTAAAACTATCTATGGCTCTCGCCACTACCATATTATTCTCTACGTCATTCTATTTCCTAACCATTCTAAGGCTAAAGAAGTATTTCCTAATATCTCTGTGACTCAACTGTATTTTTAACTTCCAGCTGTAACCTCGTGTACCTGAGACCCGCTTCTCAGACTTACCCTGTCTATTTCCCTCAGTAATTTGTACGTAGTAATCGTATCACTTCTGGTCCTTCTGTCTTCTAGTCTTGTCAGGTTTAGCTTCTCAAGTCTCCCCTTATAGCTCAGACCCATCAGCTCTGGGACTAGTTTCGTTGCAAACCTTTGCACTTTTCTCTGCTTCTACACAGACTTAACTAGTTGTGGGTTCCATACTGGCGCTGCCTGTTACAAAAAACGCGATTCTAAAAGCTTAGAGATCTCCAGTGAATACTAGAAAGGACTGCCCTTCTAGCATCCAGCCTGTTACTGGGCTTTCGTAACAAGTAGTCAGTATCCTTGTCCAATTATCCATAAGAATTCGGTATTATTCAATAGTGCTTCAGAATTACAACTGGTAGGATACTAACTAGAGAAAATAAAATTTAATAAATTTATTAAGTCTAGAGGTATATCATCAAATTAAATTAAATCAATTACTTCAAACAAATTATTAATAATCACTTCTCTCGTGTACAGTATTATTGTGCTGAAAACACATATCACATTTATAATTCTTAAGTACCATCTGGTACATTAACATTTAATAAGATATTACAAATATGTACAAGTAAGTGTGTGCGTGTAAGTGCTCTAAGTAGTTCGCTATGTCTCAC
>NC_091368.1:8592205-8619705 GCF_038502225.1 Cherax quadricarinatus
AACACCAAACATATCACCGGAGTTTCACATAAACAGAATATCGACAGTGACATAGGCAAGCCTAGCAAACCTCAGATCATCATTCAGGAGCTTAAATGTAGATTCCCTGAGAACCTGCATGGAATATGTTTGGTGAATCATTGAGTACACGGCACCAGTGTGGAGCCAAAACCTGGTCAGGCACGTGCAAAAGCTCGGAAAGGCCCAAATATTTGCAACCAAACAAGTATTAAAATTGAAAGAAATGTACTGTGAGGAGATGCTTGAGGAGACATGACAACGACATAGAATATCTTAAGAGGAATTGGTATGGTAGTTAGGGAGGGATAGTTGAAGGAATTAAGAGAACCATGAGATACAGGGGAGATACAGGGGAAAACAGATGAACCATATGGATGTTAGGAAGAATTTCTTTAGCCTCAAGATGGTCCAAGATAGGAAGCAAATTCTATACACAGCTTCAAGAGTAGGTAGGAGGCGGGCCCAAGAGCTGAGTCTCGAACCCAACAAACACAACTACACGAGCACAACTCATTGAATACACACACACATCCACATACATACATAAATACATACATACATTACATATATACATACATACATACATACATACATAAATACATACAAACACACAGATATACTCTTGCTTTTACTGGTTCAAAGAGGTAAGCTACACTCATACACGCTTTCATACGATGATTAAAGTGGCTATACACCCGCATACACTTTTTAGCAGCTCCCTGCAACCTCTCATGTATACTTGTATATTCTCACAGGAGCACATAACAAACTCGTGCAGTAGTTGGAAGGGAATATACATATTCATAGAACATACAGAGGAACATAGAGAATATACAATGTATGCATAAGTCCATAAAATCTACACATATACATAAAGTATGATCATACATACAGATCGTGCACAGAACGTTTGTGAATATATATGTGATTCACACTTACATAGAAGATGCATGCTTACCCCGACTATGCACACATAAATGTACACATATACTTCGAACATATATACATATACACTCAGAAGCAATACACACACACACGAAACATAAACGAACCAGACATACACTCACATACACAAGACATACACTCACATACACAAGATATACACTCACATACACAAGACATACTCTCCCACACAAGACATACACTCACATACACAAAACCTACACACATCTATCCACAGTCTGTATGAAAGTCCAATTGATATAGGCGCTTCCTGTGATTGTATTTGCTTGGACTTCCTCCTCTTTTCCACAACATTGCAAGCTCCTGATGATGTGTTGATTGCAACACGAAAGGACTAGAGCATCCTGTGTAAATTATATATAATATATATATATATATACAATATATATATATATATATATATACTTGCGATATATATATATATATATATATATATATATATATATATATATATATATATATATATATATATGTCGTGCCGAATAGGCAGAACTTGCGATCTTGGCTTAAATAGCAACGCTCATCTTGCCATATATATATATATATATATATATATATATATATATATATATATATATATATATATATATATATATATATATATTTATATATATGCAAAACAACAACTGTGAAAGAGTAGTGAAATTCCAAGCGCCTTGACAATGTGAGTAGTCACGAAAGCGCTTGAAGTTTCACTACTCTTTCAGAGTGGTTGTTTTGCATATTTTAAAATCACCTGTTTACTGTGATCTTATTGCATATATATATATATATATATATATATATATATATATATATATATATATATATATATATATATATATATATAAATATATATTTGTTATCACACTGGCCGATTCCCACCAAGGCAGGGTGGCCCGAAAAACAAAATCCTTCACCATCATTCACTCCATCACTGTCTTGCCAGAAGGGTGCTTTACACTACAGTTTTCAAACTGCAACATTAACACCCCTCCTTCAGAGTGCAGGCACTGTACTTCCCATCTCCAGGACTCAAGTCCGGCCTGCCGGTTTCCCTGAACCCCTTCATAAATGTTACTTTGCTCACACTCCAACAGCATGTCATGTATTAAAAACCATTCGTCTCCATTCACTCCTATCAAACACGCTCACTCACACCTGCTGGAAGTCCAAGCCCCTCGCACACAAAACCTCCTTTACCCCCTCTCTCCAACCTTTCCTAGGCCGACCCCTACCCCGCCTTCCTTCCACTACAGACTGATACACTCTTGAAGTCATTCTGTTTCGCTCCATTCTCTCTACATGTCCGAACCATCTCAACAACCCTTCCTCAGCCCTCTGGACAACAGTTTTGGTAATCCCGCACCTCCTCCTAACTTCCAAACTACGAATTCTCTGCATTATATTCACACCACACATTGCCCTCAGACATGACATCTCCACTGCCTCCAGCCTTCTCCTCGCTGCAACATTCATCACCCATGCTTCACACCCATATAAGAGTGTTGGTAAAACTATACTCTCATACATTCCCCTCTTTGCCTCCAAGGACAAAGTTCTTTGTCTCCACAGACTCCTAAGTGCACCACTCACCCTTTTCCCCTCATCAATTCTATGATTCACCTCATCCTTCATAGACCCATCCGTTGACACGTCCACTCCCAAATATCTGAATACATTCACCTCCTCCATACTCTCTCCCTCCAATCTGATATCCAATCTTTCATCACCTAATATTTTTGTTATCCTCATAACCTTACTCTTTCCTGTATTCTCTTTTAATTAATTTTCTTCTTTTGCACACCCTACCAAATTCATCCACCAATCTCTGCAACTTCTCTTTAGAATCTCCCAAGAGCACAGTGTCATCAGCAAAGAGCAACTGTGACAACTCCCACTTTATGTGTGATTCTTTATCTTTTAACTCCACGCCTCTTTGTAGATGAATGGTTCAGAGAACCGACATGTTAATAAATTAGACACATGTGCAACTCTTGGGTATCTTTATTGAGGAAACGTTTCGCCACACAGTGGCTTCATCAGTCCATACATAGGAGAAACTTGAAGAACAGGAGGAGAATGAGGTAATCAGTCCCTCAACCTTGAGTCGATGTGTTCAGTCCATCAATCTTGAGTAGAATACGGCAGATAAGCGGAGAAGCAGCTTATAAACCGTATGGCAGGAGAGGTGCAGCAGTCATAGGTGGTGTCACATTTGTTCAATGTGGCAGTAGGTTGTGCCCAAGAATTAGGCAAGCGAAGAATTCCTAAGTATTAAGATCCCAAGAAGTTGCAGTGTCTGACCATTCATCTACAAACCTGTCAGACACTGCAACTTCTTGGGATCTTAATACTTAGGAATTCTTCGCTTGCCTAATTCTTGGGCACAACCTACTTCCACATTGAACAAATGTGACACCACCTATGACTGCTGCACCTCTCCTGCCATACGGTTTATAAGCTGCTTCTCCGCTCATCTGCCGTATTCTACTCAAGATTGATGGACTGAACACATCGACTCAAGGTTGAGGGACTGATTACCTCATTCTCCTCCTGTTCTTCAAGTTTCTCCTATGTATGGACTGATGAAGCCACTGTGTGGCGAAACGTTTCCTCAATAAAGATACCCAAGAGTTGCACATGTGTCTAATTTATCTCCACGCCTCTTGTCAAGACCCTCGCATTTACTTCTCTTACAACCCCATCTATATATATATTAAACAACCACGGTGACATCACACATCCTTGTCTAAGGCCTACTTTTACTGGGAAATAATTTCCCTCTTTCCTACATACTCTAACTTGAGCCTCACTATACTCGTAAAAACTCTTCACTGCTTTCAGTAACCTACCTCCTACACCATACACCTGCAACATCTGCCACATTGCGTCCCTATCCACCCTGTCATACGCCTTTTCCAAATCCATAAATGCCACAAAGACCTCTTTAGCCTTATCTAAATGCTGTTCACTTATATGTTTCACTGTAAACACCTGGTCCACACACCCCCTACCTTTCCTAAAGCCTCCTTGTTCATCTGCTATCCTATTCTCAGTCTTACTTTTAATTCTTTCAATAATAACTCTACCATACACTTTACCAGGTATACTCAGCAGACTTATCCCCCTATAATTTTTGCACTCTCTTTTGTCCCCTTTGCCTTTATACAAAGGAACTATGCATGCTCTCTGCCAATCCCTAGGTACCTTACCTTCTTCCATACATTTATTAAATAATTGCACCAACCACTCCAAAACTATATCCCCACCTGCTTTTAACATTTCTATCTTTATCCCATCAATCCCGGCTGCCTTACCCCCTTTCATTTTACCTACTGCCTCACGAACTTCCCCCACACTCACAACTGGCTCTTCCTCACTCCTACAAGATGTTGTTCCTCCTTGCCCTATACACGAAATCACAGCTTCCCTATCTTCATCAACATTTAACAATTCCTCAAAATATTCCCTCCATCTTCCCAATACCTCTAACTCTCCATTTAATAACTGTCCTCTCCTATTTTTAACTGACAAATCCATTTGTTCTCTAGGCTTCCTTAACTTGTTAATCTCACTCCAAAACTTTTTCTTATTTTTTATATATATATATATATATATATATATATATATATATATATATATATATATATATATATATATATATATATATATATATATATATAACAACACTGCGCTAGCCAAGGATTCGAACCCATGTTGTACTGGCCTGCCTCATGGTTTATAGCGTCATGTGGTTCTCGCTTACCATGAGGCAGTCCAGTACAACATGGGTTCGAATCCTTGGCTAGCGCAGTGTTGTTATTGATCAATATCACTCGTTCGTTGTTACTATATATATATATATATATATATATATATATATATATATATATATATATATATATATATATATATATATATATATATATATTAATTGTAAGACACTCCAGAATAATTAAACAGATTATTTAAGAAACAGTTAAGGTCTGAACCTTAAGACTTTATTAAAATAATTTACCTATTTTTAATATTACTGAGTAAAAAATAAAGTTGGCCCCAGAGCCTGGTTTTAATTTTACTTAGGAATAAAGTGTTTTCCGGAGGGTGGTTTTCAAGAACGAGTGATAATGTAGTTACCAGTTAGGACTGTGGTCCGAAACCATTGTGGTTGTAATGGTGTGAAGTTGAAAAAGCTTTTCTCTACTTCCAGCGTTGTTAGAGAACCTAGGTGTAAACTAGTGTATATCTAGGAATTAGTGGTATGTGTCTAGCTAAATATGTTGGTGACTTGGGCTTTGCACACACACACACACACATACACACACACACACACACACACACATATATATATATATATATATATATCATTATATATATATATATATATATATATATATATATATATATATATATATATATATATATATATATATATATATATATATATATATATATATATGCAAAACAACCACTGTGAAAGAATAGAGAAATTCCAAGCGCTTTCGTGACTACTCACATTATCAAGGAATAATTAAAGTAATGCATCAAAGGAAGGCATATAAAGGGTCTAGACCACACCTCACTATCATATCCCACAACAAAGCAACACCTGACGCGCGACTCATAAGAAAGGGAACACTGCAGGACGCCCGCTGGCCCAACTAGACAGGTCATTCACACAACCCACGAACAAACTATTCTACCCAAGAATTAAGAATTTTAAATTTTATTATTTGTCCAATGTATTATTAAATTCTTCCCAAATTCTATTAATTATAAATGGATCTAATTTATATAAACCAAAGGAAATATTCATATTATTGTCAAAACTGCTTTTTATGAAACAAGATTCAATTATATTCCTGTCGATCATGGACTTGCTTGATACTACTTTCTCAACTTTTTGAAAATCAATTGGATGGTTAAAATCTCTTACATGAATAAATAGAGCATTGGAATCTTGTCCAGTTCTAATGCTATATTTATGTTGTTTTAATTTTAGTTCGAGATTTTTACCAGTTTGACCGTAATAAACTTTATCGCAAATTTTACAAGGAATCTTATAGACACATCCATCAGCATTTTGGGGGAATTCTTTATCAAAAGTTTTTTTTACTGTATCAAGATTTTTGAATACAACTTTAATATTAAAAGTCTTAAGAAGAGAAGGCATATCAACCAAGTTTTCATGGTAAGGGAGAACCAACATATTTTTAGTTGAATAAGGCTGGTTGTCCCTTTTTGGATTGTAAAAAGTATTTCTAGCAACTTTAAAAGATTTATCAATTACATTTCTTGGGTATTTCAGATCATTACCTATTTCATAAATTTTGGATATTTCCTCATCTATGAACTCTGGACTACAAATACGTAAAGTTCTCAGAAACATTGATGAGAAAACAGACAGTTTAACTCTATCAAGAGCACCATCAACAGCACCACCAACAGCACCACCAACAGCACCACCAACAGCACCATCAACAGCACCACCAACAGCACCACCAACAGCACCACCAACAGCACCACCAACAGCACCATCAACAGCACCATCAACAGCACCACCAACAGCACCACCAACAGCACCACCAACAGCACCACCAACAGCACCACCAACAGCACCACCAACAGCACCACCAACAGCACCACCAACAGCACCACCAACAGCACCACAAACAGCACCATCAACAGCACCACCAACAGCACCACAAACAGCACCACAAACAGCACCATCAACAGCACCACCAACAGCACCACAAACAGCACCACAAACAGCACCATCAACAGCACCACCAACAGCACCATCAACAGCACCATCAACAGCACCATCAACAGCACCACCAACAGCACCACAAACAGCACCATCAACAGCACCGTCAACAGCACCACCAACAGCACCACCAACAGCACCACAAACAGCACCATCAACAGCACCACCAACAGCACCACCCCTAGGAACAGCAGCCCATCATGAACAGGACAAACAACTATAAAAGCAGCAGTATTAGCGACAGCAGCACTAAAGCAGCACCACAGCAGCGCCAGCAACAGCACCACAGCAGCGCCAGCAACAGCACCACAGCAGCGCCAGCAACAGCACCACAGCAGCGACAGCAACAGCACCACAGCAGCGCCAGCAACAGCACCACAGCAGCGCCAGCAACAGCACCACAGCAGCGCCAGCAACAGCACCACAGCAGCGCCAGCAACAGCACCACAGCAGCGCCAGCAACAGCACCACAGCAGCGCCAGCAACAGCACCACAGCAGCGACAGCAACAGCACCACAGCAATGCCAGCAACAGCACCACAGCAGCGCCAGCAACAGCACCACAGCAGCGCCAGCAACAGCACCACAGCAGCGCCAGCAACAGCACCACAGCAGCGCCAGCAACAGCACAAACAGCAGTGACAGCAACAGCACCACAGCAGCGCCAGCAACAGCACCACAGCAGCGCCAGCAACAGCACAAACAGCAGCGCCAGCAACAGCATAAACAGCAGCGCCAGCAACAGCACAAACAGCAGTGACAGCAACAGCACCACAGCAGCGCCAGCAACAGCACCACAGCAGCGCCAGCAACAGCACCACAGCAGCGCCAGCAACAGCACCACAGCAGCGCCAGCAACAGCACCACAGCAGCGCCAGCAACAGCACCACAGCAGCGCCAGCAACAGCACCACAGCAGCGCCAGCAACAGCACCACAGCAGCGCCAGCAACAGCACAAACAGCAGTGACAGCAACAGCACCACAGCAGCGCCAGCAACAGCACCACAGCAGCGCCAGCAACAGCACAAACAGCAGCGCCAGCAACAGCATAAACAGCAGCGCCAGCAACAGCACAAACAGCAGTGACAGCAACAGCACCACAGCAGCGCCAGCAACAGCACCACAGCAGCGCCAGCAACAGCACCACAGCAGCGCCAGCAACAGCACCACAGCAGCGCCAGCAACAGCACCACAGCAGCGCCAGCAACAGCACCACAGCAGCGCCAGCACAGCACCACAGCAGCGACAGCAACAGCACCACAGCAATGCCAGCAACAGCACCACAGCAGCGCCAGCAACAGCACCACAGCAGCGCCAGCAACAGCACCACAGCAGCGCCAGCAACAGCACCACAGCAGCGCCAGCAACAGCACAAACAGCAGTGACAGCAACAGCACCACAGCAGCGCCAGCAACAGCACCACAGCAGCGCCAGCAACAGCACAAACAGCAGCGCCAGCAACAGCATAAACAGCAGCGCCAGCAACAGCACAAACAGCAGTGACAGCAACAGCACTACAGCAGCGCCAGCAACAGCACCACAGCAGCGCCAGCAACAGCACAAACAGCAGCGCCAGCAACAGCACAAACAGCAGTGACAGCAACAGCACCACAGCAGCGCCAGCAACAGCACAAACAGCAGTGACAGCAACAGCACCACAGCAGCGCCAGCAACAGCACCACAGCAGCGCCAGCAACAGCACAAACAGCAGTGACAGCAACAGCACCACAGCAGCGCCAGAAACAGCACCACAGCAGCGCCAGCAACAGCACAAACAGCAGTGACAGCAACAGCACCACAGCAGCGCCAGCAACAGCACAAACAGCAGCGCCAGCAACAGCATAAACAGCAGCGCCAGCAACAGCACAAACAGCAGTGACAGCAACAGTACCACAGCAGCGCCAGCAACAACACCACAGCAGCGCCAGCAACAGCACAAACAGCAGTGACAGCAACAGCACAAACAGCAGTGACAGCAACAGCACCACAGCAGCGCCAGCAACAGCACCACAGCAGCGCCAGCAACAGCACAAACAGCAGCGCCAGCAACAGCACAAACAGCAGTGACAGCAACAGCACCACAGCAGCGCCAGCAACAGCACAAACAGCAGTGACAGCAACAGCACCACAGCAGCGCCAGCAACAGCACCACAGCAGCGCCAGCAACAGCACAAACAGCAGTGACAGCAACAGCACCACAGCAGCGCCAGCAACAGCACCACAGCAGCGCCAGCAACAGCACAAACAGCAGTGACAGCAACAGCACCACAGCAGCGCCAGCAACAGCACCACAGCAGCGCCAGCAACAGCACAAACAGCAGCGCCAGCAACAGCACAAACAGCAGTGACAGCAACAGCACCACAGCAGCGCCAGCAACAGCACCACAGCAGCGCCAGCAACAGCACAAACAGCAGTGACAGCAACAGCACCACAGCAGCGCTAGCAACAGCACCACAGCAGCGCCAGCAACAGCACAAACAGCAGTGACAGCAACAGCACCACAGCAGCGCCAGCAACAGCACCACAGCAGCGCCAGCAACAGCACCACAGCAGAGCCAGCAACAGCACAAACAGCAGTGACAGCAACAGCACCACAGCAGCGCCAGCAACAGCACAAACAGCAGTGACAGCAACAGTACAAACAACAGTGGCAGCAACAGCACAAGCAGCAGTGACAGCAACAGCACAAACAGCAGTGACAGCAACAGCACAAACAGCAGTGACAGCAACAGCACAAACAGCAGTGACAGCAACAGCACAAACAGCAGTGACAGCAACAGCACAAACAGCAGTGGCAGCAACAGCACAAGCAGCACTGACAGCAACAGCACAAACAGCAGTGACAGCAACAGCACAAACAGCAGTGACAGCAACAGCACAAACAGCAGTGACAGCAACAGCACAAACAGCAGTGGCAACAGCACAAGCAGCACTGACAGCAACAGCACAAACAGCAGTGACAGCAACAGCACAAACAGCAGTGACAGCAACAGCACAAGCAGCACTGACAGCAACAGCACAAACAGCAGTGACAGCAACAGCACAAACAGCAGTGACAGCAACAGCCAAACTTTGCAGCTAACTCCTCAGTCCTCCCTCATTTGTCCCCAACTTTCATAGCCTAAAGTTACTCCCGTCTGACCCACCAACCCACCTTCACCCACCAACCCACCCCAACCCACCGACCAAACCTTCGCCCACCAACCCACCCCCACCCACCAACCCACCTTCACCCACCAACCCACCTTCAGACACCAACCCACCCCCACCCACCAACCCAACTTCACCCACCAACCCACCTTCAACCACCAACCCACCCCCACCCACCAACCCACCTTCAAACACCAACCCACCAACCCACCTTCACCCACCAACCGACCCCCACCCACCAACCCACCTTCACCCACCTACCCACCCCCACCCACCAACCCACGTTCACCCACCAACTCACCCCCACCCACCATCCACCGCGACCCACCAACACCCCACCCACTAAAACATCCCGACTCACCAACCCACTCCCACCCAACAACCCACCCCACCCACCAACCTACTCCCACGCAACAACCCACCTCACCCACCAACCCACCTCACCCACCAACCCACCCCACCCACCAACTCACTCCCACCCACCAACTCATCCTTATCCACCAACACACCTCAACCCCTAAACCCACCCGCACAAACCAACCCATTCCCACCCACCAACCCACCCTTCAAATCCCCTCCCACCAACCCAACCACACCAACCAACCCACCCCAACCACCAACCCACCCCCACCCACCACTCATCCACCAACCTACACCTCACCCACTAACCCACCCCACCAACCAAACCACCCCCACCCACCAACAAATCCACCCCACCAACCAACCAACCCACCCCCACCAACAGGCCCAACCCCACCCACCCATCAACGCACCCCTCATCTACCAACCTAGATCTCACCCCACCAACCCACAAACACCCACACACCCACCAACCAACTCCTCACCCACCACCCCACCCCCACCCACCAACCCACTCCAATCACCAACTATCCTGGCTACTATCCTTGGCACTTTCCCAGCTACTATCCTAGCTACGATTCTAGCTACTATTCTGAATATCCAAACTACTATCCTGGCTACTATCCTGGCTAATATCCTAGCTACTATCCTAGCAACTATCATAGCAACTATCCTAGCTACTATCATAGCAACTATCCTAGCCACTATCATAGCAACTATCCTAGCTACTATCATGGCAACTATCCTAGCTACTAGCCTGGCTACTAGGAAACCACAACAATCACAGTAACCAACCAGCTACAGCAGGTGGTAACCCACACCATCTTAACCAACCAGCTACAGCAGGTGGTAACCCACACCATCTTAACCAACCAGCTACAGCAGGTGGGAACCCACACCATCTTAACCAACCAGCTACAGCAGGTGGTAACCCACACCATCTTAACCAACCAGCTACAGCAGGTGGGAACCCACACCATCTTAACCAACCAGCTACAGCAGGTGGTAACCCACACCATCTTAACCAACCAGCTACAGCAGGTGGTAACCCACACCATCTTAACCAACCAGCTACAGCAGGTGGTAACCCACACCATCTTAACCAACCAGCTACAGCAGGTGGTAACCCACACCATCTTAAATAACCAGCTACAGCAGGTGGGAACCCACACCATCTTAACCAACCAGCTACAGCAGGTGGGAACCCACACCATCTTAACCAACCAGCTACAGCAGGTGGTAACCCACACCATCTTAACCAACCAGCTACAGCAGGTGGTAACCCACACCATCTTAAATAACCAGCTACAGCAGGTGGGAACCCACACCATCTTAACCAACCAGCTACAGCAGGTGGGAACCCACACCATCTTAACCAACCAGCTACAGCAGGTGGGAACCCACACCATCTTAACCAACCAGCTACAGCAGGGGGGAACCCACACCATCTTAACCAACCAGCTACAGCAGGTGGTAACCCACACCATCTTAACCAACCAGCTACAGCAGGTGGGAACCCACACCATCTTAACCAACCAGCTACAGCAGGTGGGAACCCACACCATCTTAACCAACCAGCTACAGCAGGTGGGAACCCACACCATCTTAACCAACCAGCTACAGCAGGTGGGAACCCACACCATCTTAACCAACCAGCTACAGCAGGTGGGAACCCACACCATCTTAACCAACCAGCTACAGCAGGTGGTAACCCACACCATCTTAACCAACCAGCTACAGCAGGTGGGAACCCACACCATCTTAACCAACCAGCTACAGCAGGTGGGAACCCACACCATCTTAACCAACCAGCTACAGCAGGTGGGAACCCACACCATCTTAACCAATCAGCTGCTGCACCAACTTGGGCAGTTAATGAGCTCAACTAACACTCATTACAGTCATATATATATATATATATATATATATATATATATATATATATATATATATATATATATATATATATATATATATATATATATATATATATATATATATATATATATATATATATATATATATATATATATATATATATATATATTCAAATGCTACAATGGAAGATAGGATCACATGCTAATGATCAGGATAGGGCATTATGCTGGACACTAGACTGGACACTAGGCTGGACACTAAGCTGGACACTAGGCTGGACACTAGCATGGACACTAGGCTCGAAACTAGGCTGGACACTAGGCTGGACACTAGGCTGGACACTGGGCTGGACACTAGGCTGGACACTAGGCTGGGCACTAGGCTGGACACTAGGCTGGACACTAGGCTGGACACCGGGCTGGACACTAGGCTGGACACTGGGCTGGACACTGAGCTGAGCACTAGGCTATACACTAGGCTGGACACAAGGCTGGACACTAGGCTGGACACTAAGCTGAACACTTGGCTGGACACTAGGCTGGACACTAGGCTGGACACTGGGCTGGACACTAGGCTGGACACTGGGCTGGACACTGGGCTGGACACTAGGCTGGACACTGGGCTATACACTAGGCTGGACACTAGGCTGGACACTAGGCTGGGCACTGGGCTGGACACTAGGCTGGACACTAGGCTGGACACTGGGCTGGACACTAGGCTGGACACTAGGCTGGGCACTAGGCTGGACACTAGGCTGGACACTAGGCTGGACACTGGGCTGGACACTAGGCTGGACACTGGGCTGGACACTGGGATGAACACTAGGCTGGACACTAGGCTGGACACTAGGCTGGACACTAAGCTGAACACTTGGCTGGACACTAGGCTGGACACTAGGCTGGACACTGGGCTGGACACTAGGCTGGACACTGGGCTGGACACTGGGCTGGACAATAGGCTGAACACTGGGCTGGACACTGGCCTGGACACTGGGCTGGACCCTTGACTGGACACTGGGCTGGACACTAGGCTGGACACTGGGCTGGACACAAGGCTGGACTCTGGGCTGGACACTGTTCTGGACACTGGGCTGGACACTGGGCTGGACACTGGGCTGGAAACTGGGCTGGACACTGGGCTGGACACTAGGTTGGACATTGGGCTGGACACTGGGCTGGACACTAGGCTGGACACTGGACTGGACACTGGCCTGGACACTGGGCTGGACACTAGGCTGGACACTGGGCTGGACACTGGGCTGAACACTAGGCTGGACACTAGGCTAGACACTAGGCTGGACACTAAGCTGAACACTTGGCTGGACACTAGGCTGGACACTACGCTGGACACTAGGCTGGACACTAGGCTGAACACTGGGCTGGACACTGGGCTGGACACTGGGCTGGACACCAAGTTGCACACTAGGCTGGACACTGGGCTGGACACTGGGCTGAACACTTGGCTGGACACTAGGCTGGACACTACGCTGGACACTAGGCTGGACACTAGGCTGAACACTGGGCTGGACACTGGGCTGGACACTGGGCTGGACACTGGGCTGCACACTAGGCTGGACACTGGGCTGGACACTGGGCTGGACACTAGGCTGGACACTGGGCTGGATACCAGGCTGGACACTAGGCTGGACACTAGGCTGGACACTAGACTGGACACTGGGCTGGACACTGGGCTGGACACTAGGCTGGACACTGGGCTGGACACTAGGCTGGACACTGGGCTGGACACTGGGCTGGACACTAGGCTGGACACTGGGCTGGACACTGGGCTGGACACTAGGCTGGACACTGGGCTGGACACTGGGCTGGACACTAGGCTGGACACTAGGCTGAACACTGGGCTGGACGCTGGGCTGGACACTGGGCTGGACACTAGGCTGGACACTAGGCTGGACGCTGGGCTGGACACTGGGCTGGACACTGGGCTGGACACTGGGCTGGACACTGGGCTTTTGATGATATCGTTGACATCATTGTGTCTAACGTCTGAGCCTTTGGAACTTAATCAGTTGAGACTATGAAGGCTTTTGATCCATAGAACTGGAGTTACCCTCCCCTGGCATCAAGTCAGCGATTAAGTTACATTTCCCATGCACTGTTTGATGTACGGGTTGTGTGCTTTTCTATGGTTTTAATAATAATAATAATAATAATAATAATAATAATAATAGTAATAATAATAATAATAATAATGTTATTATAGCAATAGCAAAAATAATAAGAAATTGATCAAAAAATATCTAATATATCCTAAGTTCTTTTCTCTGTCTTCTATATTTCTTTCTTTGTATCATCTCTCTTTCTTTTATTCTTATTTTTCACGTAGGATAAAAAATTCTTTTCACTTTATGAATTATCTTCGTTTCCTTATTTCTACATTTTTCCCTTATCTCCTATTGTTGTATATTTCGTCTTTATCTCTCCCTGGTTCTCCAAGTGTCGAAGGAGACATTGATGCCGAGGTCTCCTGTAGGGAGTGGAGCGCCGCTGATATGTGGTATAATTAAGTTGGTACAAGTTTATGGCATTGTGTGCACCTCGACACGGTGTGGTACACACTCACACCTGACGTGTGTACACGTCACACAAACACACATACACATATCGTGACCACAGTGTTGTACAACCCTCCACTAAACAGCAGGAGACCTAGACCGGATTATAATGACAGCATCATGTCAATGGTTGTCACAATAGCAGAGGTAACTAGAAGATCCCACATGGTCAGTGCCAAACTTTAATCATAAGGAAATAGACAGGGAGAGTCTGGATCCACACTGTCGAATGGAAACACGGAGAGCTCCGCTTTTGGTAGTGGTGGTGGTGGTGGTTCAACACGACGGGGACACAACTAGGGAGAAAGTGACGAACCAGCGAGGCTGGACCTTGTATTCACTCTAAGTGACTCAGGTTCGAATATCTTGTGGAAGTGAAGATAGAGAGAAACAGAGAATATGAAGCAAGTGACAAACCTGACTTTACATGAGAAGAGAATGATGGTATAAAGTAATTTCCAAGATGAGTGCAGTGGGAAAGAGCTAGATGAGTATGACAGAGAATGAAAGGATGGAGTATGTAGCTGGAAAGAGCCGGAAGACAGAGAACTTCATATCCAGAAGCAGAAAAAGGAACTGAATAAATTGAGCCCATGATTCACCCAGACGCGTAGGGTAACAAAATTGAAAGAGCAAGAGTATGGAAGACACAATGGAGAAAGAGAATACCAAAGAATAGAGAGGCAAGCAGGAGAGCCAGAAATGTATATGCCTGGAGGACAATTTGAAAATGACACAGCAATCAAAGGACAAATTTGAGCCAAGGTTGAAGTACAGCCACATCAGAAGGAAGACAACAGTGAAGGATGAAGTTATAAGGCTGAAGAAGGAAGGAGCTCACTAGGAATGACCAGTATGTGAAGAGCTGAAGGTATTCTCAATGGAATCAGGAACACTCTCAGGGAGTCAAAGAGGAAGCGTGCACAAATGAGTACTGGATACAATACACAAAATAGGAAGTGATGTGAGAAAACTTCTGAGTTGGCCAGATACCTCGAAGCCAATGGCACCAGACATCTCTCCATTTGTTCTGAGGGAGCAGAGGACCTGTGTGAACTACTAGCAACTATGTTTATCAAGTCGACTGGAAAAGGGCAGCTGCCAGAGGACTGGAAAATAGAAGTTGCCCTAGTGTTTAATAAAGGGGACAGACAGGTGGCACTGAATTACAGATCAATATCACTAACATACATAGTGTATAAGGTTATGGAGAAGATTATCAGAAGAGTAGAGGAGCAACTGGAAAGACGTGGAATCATAAAAAAAAACAACAAGCACGGCTTTAAAGACGGTAAATCTTGCCTCACAAATCTGCTGGAGTTCTGCGATAAGGTAACGAAAGTTAGGCAGGAGAGAGAGATGGTGGACTGTATATTTTTATAGGACTATAAGAAAAAGTTCGATACAGTACCTCACAAGAAGCGGGGACAAACGCTAGAGGAGCAGGCAGGTAAAACAGGGAAAACACTACACTGGATCAAGAGCATGACAGGAAATCAAGCAGACAGGTGTCACTATTCGCAGATGATGTGAAATTAATGAGGGCAATAGAAGTATAAGTACGCCAGGAAACACTGCTAATCGAACCGGACAAGCTGTAGGATTAAAAGTTACGAAAAACGTAGAAGTATCAAGGCGACCAGAACACTGTACAGGCTAGGGGAATAATGGCTGGAAACCTCGTCGAAAGAGAAGGACGTAAGGGTGAGCATAGTTCCGAGCATCTCACCTGAGACACGCATCAACTGAATAACAAGGAGGCATTCACGACCCTATACACGGTCTGTCAGGTTCATGTTAGAGAATGTATCACCAATATGGGACCCACATCTCATGAAGCTTGTAAAGAAGCTGGGAAAAGTGCCAAGATTTGCAACCAGCTTAGTCCCGGAGCTGAGGGGTATGAACTACGAAGAGAGTAGAGGAGCTAAACCTATCGAGATTAGAGAACAGAAGGACTAGAGGTTACATGATTATGACGTACAAAATACTGAGAGGAATTAATAGAGTTCACACACACACACACACACACACACACACACACACACACACACACACACACACACACACACACACACACACACACACAGCAGGGAGCTCCTTGTACTAGTGTCCCGCACCTCGAGTCAGTCCTGGCTGAGCAGTGGCCGCGCGCGGATCCTAGCAAGTCTTGCCTTCCTGACTCATAGTGAAACGTGAAGTGTAGTGACCGTAGAGTTTTTACAACCCTTTTATATAAATCCCATGAATATTGACCACTACGCCTCCACCTGCCATTGGATATTAACCTATACTACCGAAGCTCGTAAGTGTCATATTCGCTTCATAAAATACGTTACAGAGAGACGGTTGTTGAATGCAATCTATCCACTGTCTCTGACATTGGTTTAAGACGGATTTCTTTTGAGGGAGATTCTCATTCATGAGAGACACGTATAAGGAACAAATATTTCTCACTGTGCAGAGCTTTATTACGTTTGTGAGAGCTCTACAGGGCGAAATGTTGTTACAAAACGTATATAATGTTTGCATCTGTCAATCATATTCAGAAACACATGCTGTCTTACCGTCAACTTGATACTGACGGAACTTCTGCTAGTGGTGTAACATAGACGGTACTTGAACCACAGAACGATGGTACAGTTCTTGTTGCTGTGTATCATAGACTATGTTACACAGCAACGTGTTCACGTTACGCAACACATCCGTTACACAGCAACAACAGTATATGAGGCACAGAATAAAAGTACAGCAGCTATTGTTACTGTGTAACAGAAACGGTACACAGGTCACAGAATATCGGTACAGTTTCTGTTCTCGTTGCTGTGTAAGATAGACGGTATATGTTGCATAGCAACATGTCTGTGTTACACAGGAACAACAGGTGTCATTGTTGTTACTGTGTAACTTAGATGGTACATGAACCACATAACAGTGTTACAGCAGTTACTGTTATTGCTATGTAACAGAAACAGTATATAAGTCACAGAATAATGGCACAGTTTCTGCTCTTGTTCTATGTAACATACACAGTACATGAGTTACAGATTCATGGTACAGTAGCTGCCGTAGTTGCTATGTAACAGACGGTACATAAGCCACGTAATGATAATACATATGCTCCTTTGTTGCTGTGTAACATAGACGGTACATAAGCCACAGAATGATGGCACAGTTGCTGCTGTGATTTCTATGTAACAATTGCGGCAGATAAGCCACAGAGTGACGGTACAAGTGCTACCACTGTTGTTACAAGGTAACGTGGACGATACATGAGGTACATTGATGTTGAAGCTGCTGCTAGTGATGTTGCTATGTAACTAACATGAATAGACACATGTGCAACACCTAGGTATCCTCATTGTGGGGACTTTTCGCCCACCAGTGGCTTTATCAGTCCAATACTGAGAATAATACTGGAGACTGTGGAAGACGTGGTTTGAGGTGATCATTCCTTCAGTCTTGATAAATATTTTGGAGACTGTGGTAGACGTGACGAAGTAGTTTGAGGTGATCAGTCCCTCAGTCTTGATGAACTGTTTGGAGACTGTGGACGATGTGGTGAGCTAGTTTAAGGAGATCTGTCCTTCAGCCTTGATAAATCTGGAAGAGACTGTGGACAACACGGTGAGCTAGTTTAAGGGATCAGTCTCTCAGCCTTGATAAATCTGGAATACACTGTGGACGACGTGGTGAGTTAGTTTAAGGGGATCAGTCCCTCAGCCTGGAAAAGAGGCGATCCATCCAAAAGTCTTGATGAATCTAAAGTAAACGCCTTTTCAAGGAAACTTTTGGGGTGAAAGTAGGAAAGGTGATAACGGCCTCACAGGTGGGCGTGGTCCATTACTGGAAGTAGGTTATGACAGAGGACAGGAAGGCGTAGAGTTGTAGGCGTAGAATTATAGAATTTCCTGTATCAAAATCCTAAGATGTACCTGTGTCAGACAAGTATTATATATTTAATGGTTTACTAATCCTACACGTAGATGAATAAAAGACATGGGGGACTGATCCCCTCATACTCTTGCTTCATGCCTTCCACTGTCTCAGATTCATCAAGGCTGAGGGACTGGTGAACTCAAACTGCCGCTTCACGTCTTGCACCGTCTGCAGTATTATTCTCAGTAATGGATAGATAAGCCACTGGCGGGCGAAACATCGCCACAATAAAGAAACTTAGGTGTTGCTCATGTGTCTTGTTCATCTCCTTGGCATTCTGGAAATCAATAATATATAATATATTAAGTAGCTGGTTGACGAGCCTCAACTTACCTCAAACCTTAGATATATCTAAGTTAATCTACCAGCCCATCAGGATGCAACCCACAACAGTCGACTAACACACAGGTACCTAGTGACTGCTAGGTAAACAGGAACATCTATTGTAAGAAAACTTGCTGGTATGTCTCCCGGGAATCGAACTTGGTGCGCTGGGGTTGTGAGCAGAGTGCTCACTCTTTAAGATACACTTAAGTTTAAAGCAAAACATACGTTGTTTCTTCCTCTATATTTTAGTTAGTCACACGATGTTTCGCTCAGTGGAGCGTTTGGTCACCTGGACGAAATTTTCCCTGGCTTGTTTGGCTCTACCCATTTAAAAATAAATATCATTGGTGATGTAAAAATACCATAGTTAAAAAATGTCTGTTGTCATTTCTCTGAAGATATGTTAAGTTACATGAAAGCGCTTGTGTCTTGTTTCCTATTTTCACTGTTGTATTTTTTATATATTTGCAAATCACGCGTTTTATTGTGAGTTCTTCCGTCATAATTGGCATTTAAAGTTTCCACTTTGAAGTGTTGTATGATTAACCTTAGTTAATCGGATTGGTTTGAAGGCTGTCGACTACACGATGGTCACTAAGGCTGCACATCACCTGTCACACTGTAACTCCTCTTCCAGATCTGTTACCAGGCCTGGTCACAGACCGGGCCGCGGGTTGACCCCCGGAACTCTCTCTAGGTAAACTCCAGGTAAGCTCCAGTAACTCCTGTACACAAACAAGTGAAATATAGAAGAATTAGTCACCTGTGCAGCATTTGGAGGGCGAAATGTCTACAGATAAAGTTACCCAGATGTTGCACATGTGTCTAAGTCTTCAGCTTGTCGGTATTGTATACCATTCATAAACAGATGAAACACCTGTACCATTATTAAACAACGTCAGAAACAGTTGTACTTTACTGGGAGACTGAACCAAGTGCACAACAGCAGTAATTAAAGTGTATAAACAGAGGCAATATTTCAGTTGATATTTAGCGGTTTTTGACCTACTGGAGAAAAAAATAAAAACCTCAGTACTTGTACAGTTCTTCATAATTAATATAGAATTTTTATTTCCTTTTTTTTATTGAGATCAGTTTTACAGGCCAAGAGCTGTTATCCTAACTCAGTTCATTTAAACGATCAGCTCTAAGGTATGTTACCATCCACCAGGATGCTACACACACCAGTCTTCTAACACCTAGTTTCCTACTTACTGCTAGGTGAACATGGGCAGCAGGTGTAAGGTGAATGACACCCAGGTACCTACTTACTGCTAGGTGAACATGGACAACAGGTGTAATATGAATAACACCCAGGTACCTACTTACTGCTAGGTGAACATCATCTAGGGTAGAATATAATTAATCCAGTTATGGTAATGGTAAATAGCAGAATAAATACCCTCGGAACGAGGAAATATTGAAGACTTTATTGGGGAAAAACTTGGCATCAATAGGTTAACAGTATATGAAAAATCATATACGTATATAGAAGGCTTATACGAGACCTATCTACAAAATTCCAGCAAAGGTATATGAAATAGGCTGGTGTGTACGCACTGTGTGTATGTGTACAGAAGACAACTACAGTCGATCTTGGCTAGACGGTGGGATTACCTGGTGTGGGTGGCACAGACACCGAGTGAGTCTCAGGTAAGACCATCAGAGAAAAATGGAAGAGGAACTTACAGGTAAATTTATATGTACACTCATAACTTACATATTGTATAGACACACAAACACACACACACATACACACTCACACACACACACACACACACACACACACACACACACACACACACACACCACAGATGATGTGAAGTTGATGAGAAGGATTCAATCGGACGAGGACCAGACAGATCTACAGAGATCTGGACAGGCTACAGGCCTGGTAAAGCGACTGCCTCCTGGAGTTCAACCCCACTAAGTGCAAATTCATGAAGATTGAGGTAGGGCAAAGAAGTCCGCAGACGGAGTACAGTCTAGGGGGCCAGAGACTACAAACCTCACTCAAGGAAAAGGATCTTGGGGTGAGTATAAAGTCGGGAACATCTCCTGAGGCGCACATCAACCAAATAACTGCTGCAGCATACGGGCGCCTAGCAACCTAAGAACAGCATTCCGACTTCTCAGTAAGAAATCGTTCAGGACCCTGTACACCGTGTATGTCAGGTCTATATCGGAGTATGTGGCACCTGTTTGAAACCCACACCTACCCAAGCACGTAAACAGACTAAGAGGAAATGCAAAGGTTCGCAACAAGACTAGTCCCGGAGCTAAGGGGTATGTCCTATGAGGAGAGGTTAAGGAAAATCGACCTAACGACACTGGAGGACAGGAGAGATAGGGTGGATATGATAACGACATATAAAATACTGCGAGGAATTGACAAGGTGGACAAAGACAGGATGTTTCAGAGATGGGACACAGCAACAAGGGGACACAGTTGGAAGTTGAAGACACAGATGAATCACAAGAATGTTAGGAAGTATTTCTTCAGCCACACAGTAGTCAGGAAGTGGAATAGATTGGGAAGCGATGTAGTAGAGGCAGGATCCATACATAAGCTTTAAGCAGAGGTATGATAAAGCTCACGGTTCAGGGAGAGTGACCTAGTAGCGACCAGTGAAGAGGCGGGGCCAGGGGCTAGAACTCGGCCCCTGCAACCTCAACTAGGTGAGTACAACTAGGTGATTTTACACACACACACACACACACACACACACACACACACACACACACACACACACACACACACACACACACACACACACACACGCATACACACGGGCGCGCCATAAACAATAGCTTCCCTGGAGAAGGGTTGCTTCTGACAGAGTCTTGGAGGACCTGTCTGGAGCAAAGTCACGGAAAATCACAGCAAAAACAGCCAATAAATGCGTGGAAAACAATGATATCATAAAACGTTGTAATGTGTTGGCCAGTTCATTTTCCTGTATAGACAAGCATACGGAGAGTGAACCGATGTAGTACGTGTGTAAAGATACGAAAAGTGAACGTGTTTAGTACATGTCCACAGATACGAAGAGTGAACGTGTGTAGTACGTGCCCAGAGACACTGAGCGAACGTGTCTAGTTCGTGCCCACAGACACTAGACGTGTTCTTGCTACCACACAAACACTGACAACATCACAGCAATAAATGTGTTAAACTACTTAATTAAACAATTCTACATCCACAATATATATTTATCTCTGTGCCTGAAATATCCCAGCTGTCAATATTTCAGAATAACAGGAAATAAATATACAAACAAATACTGACAGCAGTCACCAGGGTGCAATGATGATAGCTCCTTTGTGTTCGTTGGTTCAAACAAAGGCAGTAACAGTGCACACATATAAGCTTAATGCCAGCGATACTTAGGGCCTAATGTGACACCTGTAAACCACTAGTCAAGGATACTTCTGAGGCCAAAATAGTGATTATACACTACGTATCTCGTAGTTTATATACGCCTCTCGTTGTATATACAATGAGAGATACCAAACACTAGTCATACATATTCATAGAGATATATACCTCTCAGTGTATATATGCTGAAAGGTGCACTCCTCTCGAAGTATATGTACTAAATGATGCATATTTCTCGAAGTATATGTACTGAGACATTCTCTCGATACACTGAGATATACATACCTCTCGCTGTATGTACACTGATAGTTAACAACTCTCAAGTATTTACACTGAGACACACACACACGCACACACCTCTTGAAGCATATTCACTAAGAGATAACACGGTCAATGTAAATATGCTGACACGTACACACGCACACACACACGCACACACGCACACACACACACACACACACTCAGTATATACACTGAGAGAGACACACCTCTCTTGTTACATATATCCTCGCAGTCTTTCAAGATATACTTTCTGAAATACCTGGAATATTTCCCATTAATAATAGAAATATTACCACTTAAACAGTAGTCAGTTTCACTTTTCTCCAGAACTTTCCCGACATATCCAGGAAAATAATCCAGAATATCCAACTCTGGTGAACGGATGATTTAATTCGGATTTGTTTTTACACTGCTTCACTGGAGTTCAATTTTTCACTGTGTGCGTGTATAATACACGTTTTGTTTTAATAAAAGAATGAAATCCGCCTCTGGCAAGTGACTGAGAGGCGTCAGATTTAATGTGAAGATGAAAATCCGCTGGTAAATCCGGAATGTGTGAATGTATTTAGTGGCTGCGTGGCCCTTTGAGGTTGTACAGTACCTTATAACTGGGTACATACGTAGGTAGTGTACCTATCTAGCGAATGGCAGACGGAGGGTCGTTAATGTTAGGGTGTTAATGTTGCAGTTTAAAAACTGTAGTGTAAAGCACCCTTCTGGCAAGATAGTGATGGAGTGAATGATGGTGAAAGTTTTTCTTTTTCGGGCCACCCTGCCTTGGTGGGAATCGGCCAGCGTGATAATAGAATAATAATAAAATAATAATAATAATAATCATAATAATAATAATAATAATAATAGTAATTTATATTTCTACTAATACACGATACAGCTTATACAGACCATAGCTGATATCAATGACATATTATGTAGAAAGCCCCTGGTTATGTAGAGCATTTCCCGCAACTTAGGTTAATTTTGTTCCCCCTGGATGCGACCCACACCAGTTGGCTAGCACCCAGGTACCTACTTACTGCTAGGTGAACAGGGATAGCATGTGTAAGGTGACTATCATTCAGGTACCTGCTTACTGCTAGGTGAACAGGGACAGCAGGTGTCTTAAGAACTGACAGCTGTGTCAGTGACTAACTGCTACTGTGGGAATGATTGACAGCTAGTGTACAGGTACTTATGATGCTACACACACACACACACACGCCCACACACACACACACACACACACACACACGCCCACACCCACACACACACACACACACACACACACGAGTGGTGTACAAGAAGGCAGTAAGTCACTCGCGTTAAACGAAGCATCAAACCTGGGTCCGGGAGCTAGAGCTCTAACCTGAGACAAACGAATAGTATGAGGTAACCAAACTTAACCCAGGGAAAAATTATCCCAGCTCCCACAAATCTAAGTTGAAAAAATGAATCCTCCCAAGAATGTAAAAGCAGGTAGGCTTATATTAGGAGGCTTCCTCACGGGGAATTCAATTCTACAAAGAACTTTTTTCAGTTACATTCCTAAATCGCATTGAATCACATTCCCAAGTCACATTCAATAGCATTCCCAAATCACATTCAATCGCAGGCTTAAATCGCATTTAGTTACATTCTCAAATTACATTCAATCGGTTTCAATCGCATTCACTCGTATTCATTCGGTTTCAATCGGTTTCAATAGCATTCAATCGGTTTCAATCACATTAAATCGCATTCAATCGCATTCAATCGCATTAAATCGCATTCAATCGCATTCAATCGCATTCAATCGCATTAAATCGCATTCAATCGCATTCCCCCAAAAAGCAAATCTCAATACATAAACGATCCTCACAACAGAGTTTACTACTGAACTCATTCATAAACCTTTTTTTTCGTGCAATCATTTCTAAATGGCATTAATTTTTTTTTTCAGAACTAAAGAGCAAGTAAAAGGCTTTCATAGTACCTGCTGTTTAAAACTACAGTCGCAATTTAAAGAAAAAAAGAACTCAAAGTGAATGTCTTTTAAGAGATCGATTAATACCATAAATGTCAGCTAGTGTTGTGTATATATATATATATATATATATATATATATATATATATATATATATATATATATATATATATATATATATACATGTATATATATTTTTTTTTTTTTTTTTTATAGGATGGGGTCCACCTCTGGTGTAAATTGTGGGACCCATAGCCTCGGAGAAGTGGATAAAAAGGCTTCAAGGAAGAATATTTGGATTTCTTCCTGAAGCCATTTGAATATTCCACTTCCCCTACCACCCCATCTTTTGAACTATTTTTTTTTTTTACCAATAGGAATATTTTATTAGCATGCATTACCCCTTTGAACAGCCGCACTGAGCCGCTGGAACAGAAAACTAGCTGCCCTGGGATCCCTAGTTACCCTGATGAGTCTTTTTCCCAACTCCTTAAGGAAATTAGATGCACTCTTTCCCCATGAGCCAAGGGTCTCTGAGCCTATGGGAACAAACATATAATGATGGGCAAGTTCTCCATATTTTCTAGACTTTTGGGACTCCCTAAAGCTGGCAGCTGCCCCTCCTTCCTCCCTGGTGTATTGGAGATAGGTATCAGCCAAGGTAGATGCACATGTATAGTCCCACACCACCTGCTTCCCATCTGTCCAGGCTTGAAGGGTGATACCATCTGGACGCTTCTGGCTGCCATCAGATCTGCATAGTTGGGGTGGCTCCCTTACTGCTGGGCATCCAGCTGTTGTGAGGCTCCTCTTGATAATGTTATTAACCTCCTCATGTCTTGCAATCTTTCCCTCGGATTTACGGCACACAAGACCATGGTACCCGAATCGGTCTGCTGCTTCACTGCCACAAATACACCTGTGTTCGGCGAGAATAGGGGCGGCAAGTCGAAGGGCAACACCGATGCGGATGGTCTGTGGGTCGAGGCGTGTGCCAAGGCTGGAGTTGGGAACAGCCAACAGAAAGTCCCCAGCATGAGGGGCTCTCACTGCCAGGAGGCGGGCTCTATCCTTCCCTGACACACTCTGAAGCATCGTTGAGGCTATATTTTCCACTATTGGACCATCCCAGTGCGATTGTTTGTAGTTGTTGGGGGGAGCAGGTCTGGTTTCTGAGCCCGTTAGATTATCCCAGATCATTGCTCCGTCAATGAATTTTTGGTCCTGGGCTCCAATCTTGTCCCTAAGATGTTCAGGGAGAATCGCTGCTACAAGCTCTCTGGATGCAATACACGAGGACAGAAAAGCAGGTAACGCAATCTGTGATGACTTGCGGACACCAATGCCTCCTAGTCTGACTGGAAGTGTAGCTTGGTTCCACTGCCCGTCTTCTAGAGTAAGGTTAAGTACTTTCGTAAAAATCTGCCTCAGAATACTGTCATATTCGTGCAGTATAGGGTTATCATATGAAGGTGCACATCTTAGGAAATATGTCAACCTGGGCAGACTCAAGCACTTTGTGAGAAGGTACAAGGCATCGTGGGTGTCCAGATTGCCTATTCGTTGTTCCATTCTCCTTAACTCTTCCAATTTCTTCCTGAGAATTGTGTCAATGGCATTGCTTCCCAGAGGTGCTCCTAGCAAGACACTATTTGTGGGGGCAATGACTGCTGCTCCTGGTAGTTTTGATCTCACTGCATTTATCACTTGTTGACTGACTGAGATGATTTCACATTTGGATGGATTCAGGATGAGACCCATTTCCTGTCCCCGTGTCATTACCTGTGTAAGGTCATGTAGGAGGGACTCCTTTGTACCTGCTAGTGTGCCATCATCTAGGAACCAGATGTTTAGCTCGCTGGTCAGTCTGACTGTGATTTCCCTAACTGCAATACAGAAGAGAAATGGTGCAAGAGGATCTCCTTGTTGGACACCCTCCGATGATGTGATTTCATGCTCTCCAAAGAGAAGCATTGATTCCTTGCTATACCCAGCTGAAACAAAAGGGAAGAGACCAGGGAAATGTTCTTGTACTGCTGCTAATACCACGTCTCTTTTCAGGAGATTTCCTGTAAAAGTTAATAATTTTGTACCAAAAGAACATTAGAAAACTTAACCTAATTATAAAAAGTGCAATTTAATTTAGCCTAATTCAACTAAATATATTTTGGATAATTGTGCAATAATTTGAGTAATAAACAAAGAGAATGAAATATATTATTGTGGTTAGGTTCAGAATGTTTTTTTTTGTGAGATTATTGCATACACAAATTTTTGTTTGCATTATTCGGCAAGAGAGTTGCTATTTAAGTCAATATCGCAAGTGGGTTTTAAAGGAATTTGACATATAAGTAAATAAATAGGCGTATTTGATAATGTAGGCCTTAATATTTGCCCAGTCATTATATATGTTGTCACCACACACACTGTCAACACACAGTCATCACACACACTGTCACCACACACACTGTCACCACACACACTGTCACCACACACACTGTCAACACACACACTGTCAACACACAGTCATCACACACACTGTCACCACACACACTGTCACCACACACACTGTCACCACTACACACACTGTCTCCACTACACACACTGTCTCCACTACACACACTGTCTCCACTACACACACTGTCTCCACTACACACACTGTCTCCACTACACACACTGTCTCCACTACACACACTGTCTCCACTACACACACTGTCACCACACACTGTCACCACACACACTGTCACCACACACACTGTCACCACACACACTGTCACCACACACACTGTCACCACACACACTGTCACCACACACACTGTCACCACACACAGTCACCACACACACTGTCACCACACACACTGTCACCACACACACTGTCACCACACACTGTCACCACACACACTGTCACCACACACACTGT
>NC_091368.1:8624705-8644705 GCF_038502225.1 Cherax quadricarinatus
AACAGTAACACCAGACACAACAGTAACACCAGACACAACAGTAACACCAGACACAACAGTAACACCAAACACAACAGTAACACCAAACACAACAGTAACACCAGACACAACATTAACACAAAACACAACAGTAACACCAAACACAACAGTAACACCAAACACAACAGTAACACCAAACACAACAGTAACACCAAACACAACAGTAACACCAAACACAACAGTAACACCAGACACAACAGTAACACCAAACACAACAGTAACACCAGACACAACAGTAACACCAAACACAACAGTAACACCAAACACAACAGTAACACCAGACACAACAGTAACACCAGACACAACAGTAACACCAGACACAACAGTAACACCAAACACAACAGTAACACCAAACACAACAGTAACACCAAACACAACAGTAACACCAAACACAACAGTAACACCAGACACAACAGTAACACCAGACACAACAGTAACACCAAACACAACAGTAACACCAAACACAACAGTAACACCAAACACAACAGTAACACCAAACACAACAGTAACACCAGACACAACAGTAACACCAGACACAACAGTAACACCAGACACAACAGTAACACCAAACACAACAGTAACACCAAACACAACAGTAACACCAAACACAACAGTAACACCAGACACAACAGTAACACCAGACACAACAGTAATACCAGACACAACAGTAACACCAAACACAACAGTAACACCAGACACAACAGTAACACCAGACACAACAGTAACACCAAACACAACAGTAACACCAAACACAACAGTAACACCAAACACAACAGTAACACCAAACACAACAGTAACACCAAACACAACAGTAACACCAAACACAACAGTAACACCAAACACAACAGTAACATCAAACACAACAGTAACACCAGACACAACAGTAACACCAGACACAACAGTAACACCAGACACAATAGTAACACCAAACACAACAGTAACACCAAACACAACAGTAACACCAAACACAACAGTAACACCAAACACAACAGTAACACCAAACACAACAGTAACACCAAACACAACAGTAACACCTAACACAACAGTAACACCTAACACAACAGTAACACCAAACACAACAGTAACACCAAACGCAACAGTAACACCAAACACAACAGTAACACCAAACGCAACAAGTATCGACAAAGAGAATAAGGAACGACGTAGCTACCTGGATACAAGGATCCCGCTCTTAGTTCAATAGCTGGAACGTAGGAGGGAGGCAAGCCATTGTTGGCTCTGTGATCACTACCACAGGTGTGAGAGGAGGAGGTATCCCTTGCTCACTCGGCTGGGTATCCCTGAAGCAATTGCCATTTACGACACGGCGACGGGGATAGATTTAGTCTTTAATCGAATTAGAAGCTATCATTGGTCTCTTCTGGGAGATTACAAGGAGACACATTGAATTTCCTCCGAAGGTCGATAACCACTCTGGTCTGATGCTCAGCCAGGTGTAACATGCTGTGTGTGTGTGTGTGTGTGTGTGTGTGTGTGTACGTACGTACTACGCTGAATGAACTTACCTGTATGTGGTTGCAGGGGTCATGTCTAAGGCCCTGTATTGAGCCTGCCTCCACCGCTTCTTCATCCATTTCGTTCCATTTCCCGACTCTCCCGAGGCTGAAGAAGCAATTCCCGACATTCCTTTGACTTATCTGTTTCTCTGACTTCAACTGTGCACTTGTGTAACTGTTTCCCTCCTCTCAAAGAAGCTGTCTCTTTCTACCCTATCAACTCCCCTGAGTATTTTATAAGTTGTTATCATGTTTCCCCTCGTTCTTCTTTAGTTCTTTAAGCTTCTCCTCATAGTTCATACCCTTTAATTCTGAGACTAGTGTCATCGCATACCTTTGCACTTTCTCCAGTTTCTTAATATGCTTTATCGGGTGTGGGCTCCAAGTTGGTGCTGCATACTCTAGTATGGGTCTGACATATGTTGTAAAGAGGGTCTTGAATGGCTTTGTTTAGATTATTGATGGCTACTCTTAGATTTGCCAGAAGAGTATTAGGTTATTGGGATGATGTGAGCCTCTGGCGATATGCTTAGTACTGTGTACTTACCTCTAGATCTCTCTCAATAAGTGGGATCTACAGCCTTTGTTCACCTGATCTATAAATTAGGGAACGGGTTAAATTTAAACCTATAATTCGTGTCTGGTCTTCGTGCCCCTATCTTTGTAACCGTGTATTTGTTGGGGTTGTATTCAAGTAGCCACTTACATGACTAATCCTGCGGTTTGCGTAGATCCATCTGTAGTTTTTCTCCTCCCTTATATGATTTTTTATCTTGATTAGTTTAATATCATCAGCAAGAAAAAAATGTATACACATGCCTAAATTCCATCTGGTATATCATTCACATATTTCAGAAACGGCAGTGGTCCTAATACTGATCCCTGAGGAACCTCATCTATCACTCCTTCACATACTAACATCTCTTCCCAGACAACCACTCTTTCCTTCCTTCCACTAAGGTATTCTTTGATCCACTGGAGTACATTCCCAAATATTCATGCTTGCACCCCACCTTTTTGTTCTGGTCTCCTGTGAGGTACGGTATCGAATGCCTTTTTTGCAATCCAAGAATATGCATTCCACCAATTTTTGTTTTGTCCCTTGAAGAATGGCAAGAAAATATAATTTTATAAGTTTCTCTACGTTACAGTAAATTTATTTATTCTCTAAATGCTCAAATTACCTCAACAACCCATTCTTAGCCCATTGGTTCATACCCTTGGTAACCCTAAATTGTATTCCACTGCCATTGTTCTGAATTCTCCTCATAATATTCACCCTATACATTCCTTTCAAACATATCTACTGTCCTCAGCCTCCTCCTTGCTGCAACCTTACAATGCCATGCCTCACACCCTCATTTACATACAAGAACATCTGGGCACTTAAGCTATGATATTATAAGCAAACCTGAGATCAAGGTGAAGGGTTGGCTAGTATATTAAAGGGACCTTTATGTAAGACACTGCTTACTTCTATCACTTAGTCAAGGAAATCGGCAGTTTAGTAAGAAAAAACTTACCATCTCTATACCCGTGCTGATCACTGTTTAAATAATATTTTTTTTCCAAGTGCTGCATCACTTTTCTTCCGATAAAAATTCCCATTACTGCGCTTGGTGTGCTTGTCAGTAAAACTGGTCTCAAGTTCAGTGCTTCCTGTGTATCTCCTCTCTTAAACATCGGGACTACATTCATTGTCTGCCAGATCTCTGGCAACTGTTCCGTGTTTATCGACTTTCAGAGTGAAAGTCAGTATGCGTATTGTCAAACACACACACACACACACACACACACACGTATACACACACGCATACACACACACATACATACACACACACACACACACACACACACGCACACACACACACACACACACACACACACACACACATTTTCTTGAACTGCAAGAAGGCGCTTCACACAGTTCCACACAAGAGATTAGTGCAAAAACTGGAGGACCAAGCAGGGATAACAGGGAAGGCACTACAATACTTGTCAGGAAGACAGCAGCGAGTCTTGGTACGTGGCGAGGTGTCAGAGTGGGCACCTGTGACCAGCGGGGTCCCTCAGGGGTCAGTCCTAGGACCAGTGCTGTTTCTGGTATTTGTGAACGACATGACGGACGGAATAGACTCCGAAGTGTCCCTGTTTGCAGATGACGTGAAGTTGATGAGAAGAATTCATTCGACTGAAGACCAGGCAGAACTACAAAGGGATCTGGACAGGCTGCAGACCTGGTCCAGCAATTGGCTCCTGGAGTTCAACCCCAACAAGTGCAAAGTCATGAAGATTGGGGAAGGGCAAAGAAGACCGCAGACGGAGTACAGTCTAGGGGGCCAGAGATTACAAACCTCACTCAAGGAAAAAGATCTTGGGGTGAGTATAACACCAGGCACATCTCCTGAAGCGCACATCAACCAAATAACTGCTGCAGCATATGGGCGCCTAGCAAACCTCAGAACAGCATTCCGACATCTTAATAAGGAATCATTCAGGACCCTGTACACCGTGTACGTTAGGCCCATATTGGAGTATGCGGCACCAGTTTGGAACCCACACCTAACCAAGCACGTAAACTAGAGAAAGTGCAAAGGTTTGCAACAAGACTAGTCCCAGAGCTAAGGGGTACGTCCTACGAGGAGAGGTTAAGTGAAATCGACCTGACGACACTGAAGGACAGGAGAGATAGGGGAGACATGATATCGACATACAAAATACTGAGAGGAATTGACAAGGTGGACAAAGACAGGATGTTCCAGAGATGGGACACAGCAACAGAGGGACACAGTTGGAAGTTGAAGACACAGATGAATCACAGGGATATTAGGAAGTATTTCTTCAGCCACAGAGTAGTCAGGAAGCGGAATAGTTTGAGAAGCGATGTAGTGGAGGCAGGATCCATACATAGCTTTAAGCAGAGGTACGATAAAGCTCACGGTTCAGGGAGAGTGACCTAGTAGCGACCAGTGAAGAGGCGGGGCCAGGAGCTTGGACTCGACCCCTGCTACCTCAACTAGGCGAGTACAACTAGGTGAGTACACACAAGTACCCCCCACTGTCAGTACACACACATACGTACACTGTCAGTACACACACATGCCTACACTGTCAGTACACACACACATACCTACACTGTCAGTACACACACACATACCTACACTGTCAGTACACACACACATACCTACACTGTCAGTACACACACATACCTACACTGTCAGTACACACACACATACCTACACTGTCAGTACACACACACATACCTACACTGTCAGTACACACACACATACCTACACTGTCAGTACACACACACATACCTACACTGTCAGTACACAAACACACACCTACACTGTCAGTACACACATACCTACACTGTCAGTACACACACACATACCTACACTGTCAGTACACACACACATACCTACACTGTCAGTACACACACACATACCTACACTGTCAGGAGCTTGGACTCGACCCTGCAACCTCAACTAGGCGAGTACAACTAGGTGAGTACACACAAGTACCCCCCCACTGTCAGTACACACACATACGTACACTGTCAGTACACACACATACCTACACTGTCAGTACACACACACATACCTACACTGTCAGTACACACACATACCTACACTGTCAGTACACACACATATACCTACACCGTCAGTACACACACACATACCTACACTGTCAGTACACACACACATACCTACACTGTCAGTACACACACACATACCTACACTGTCAGTACACAAACACACACCTACACTGTCAATACACACACACGTACCTACACTGTCAGTACACACACAACACATACCTACACTGTCAGTACACACACCACACGTACACATATTGTCAATACACAACACGTACCTACATTGCTTGTCTCTCGCAAAGAATCAGTGGCGACACCTTGCCAAGTCCCATTGCCTTCGATGTATTCAACTCACTCAAAAGTTACTTTCTCGTCCCTTGCTGTGTGTATGTTTTCCAGTCCCAGCCGGGACTGGAAAACACAGTTTCACAGTTATTTCACAGTTTGTATTGAAAAAATCCTTTTACATCGCTTGTTCAATACCTTGAAGAGTTTCTTGTCGTTATTCGTATCTCTCTCTCTGCTCTTCCAATTTGTAAATTAAATGCGGGTGTAGTGCTTGAAAATAAATTTCTGGATTTGAAGTAGACTGTTAGGGGAAAAGTTCACTTATGTGTACGTAACTAAGTGCATGCACGTAGCTAAGTCCATGTATGTGTAACTAGTGTGGGTAGTTTGGATATAAAGTGATTGTTATAGAGGAATGTAGACACCGGCGCCGTCTACCTGTCTCTTGCTACACTATTATCTGGGTGGTAGGTTATGTGTGGTACTAAGCATCGTATGGAAGCCACTTATTTACTCAACTCTTTGGCGATCGTATAATTTCTCTTATTTTAACAGTTGTTATCTGTCTTGATTTGTGGAACCATAGTTTTAAAGTACCGTTTGTCTGTTTATTTCTCTCAATCGACTTTCAAGGTTTTCTGCTTATCGAGTGAGTGACCCACTTATGTTGGTAGCCGCTGTATGTGCTTCTCTCCCATAGCTCATGTGTTTTGGTTGGGGCCAGAGGGACTACGAGGGATCACACAAGATGGAAGACTGACCAGAAAGTCCTGGATTTAATCTACCCAAGTTCCTCATCAAAATTTGTGGAATGGGTAATATGTGTGGGGTTGTGAGTTGTCTCTGTACTCACTCATAACCTCAGACTCCTGCCAGCCTGGTTCACTGCCTCATATTACGGTTCACTCCAGCCTGGTTCACTGCCTCATATCACGGTTCACTCCAGCCTGGTTCACTGCCTCATATCACGGTTCACTCCAGCCTGGTTCACCACCTCATATCACGGTTCACCCCAGCCTGCTTGTTCAGCTACTCTACACTGTGTTGATTGCCGTGCGCCTCTAAGGGCTCTTGCCTTTCACACCACTGGTGTGTGTTGATGGTGTCTGGTGGTCGCCATCTTCCGCTACACCTATGAAACATCACTTTGATCACTGTGGATCCTTTTGCATCATCACAACCACCGTCATACCTATTACTGCAGCTTTTGATTCACTTTTGTAACTATTTTTTATTTCAACGTTTCGATTCAGTTAGGAATTATTTCACGTTTGTGTGTTTGCTATTAAATAAACTGTATGTATTTCATGTTTAATTCCCCACATTGCTTGTATTTACGTATTATTCTTGTTTTTTTTCCATCTTTTCCTAAAATATGAAATGGGCTCTGAAATATTGAGATTCCAGTCATTACAATTCACACAGATTCAGTCAACTCATTCCCTTTATGAATTTTAAGGAATTTTAGCAGATTTATGATACATAATTGCCCTTGCTTAAATCAGCTTCTATTGTAGTTAACTAAGATCCTCCTCTTCACGTCCCCCGTCAGCCTTGAAGAGAATACATGTCAGTGATCCTGGAATGTATTGAAGTGTTTTCTTATTCCTATACGTATTCACTGGAAGTGTTGTCAGGACGCACCTGGAGTGTTGTATCCAGCTCTCTCGGCAGCTTCGTTACTTCCTCATGTGAAACACTTAGATATCTTCATTGTCTTCGGCTGATGAAGCCAACAGTGCTGGACAAATGTGTCGGTAATTAAGATTATTGGATGTTGCAAATGTGTCTTATGTATCATCTCACCGATATTGTATATCATTAATATTTCGTGTTGATTTTCTTGAATTTACTCTAGTCAGTTGCTCCTTCCTTATGTTCCAGCCTTAACATTGAACACATCTGAGTATTTCCCTTATCTGATGATTTATCTGTTATTACAGGTTATTCCCTCCTCCTTCAGCCTTATCACATAATCTTTAAGTGTTTTCCATATGTGACTGTGAAGTTGACTTGGTTCTGATGTTGTCTTATACGATGTACAAGACTGCCTCTCAGCCTTCCCTTCCTACCCTAGCGTATTAATTTCCAGCTCATCTGCTCTTCTCCCCATCCTCTGTTTTCCTTCCTGTATAATTTTCCTATGCTATTAAGCGTCTTGCTCTAGCCTCTCTACAGCTACAGTCCAATAACAGGATCTATCTCTCTTTTGTATATTCTGTTCAGTATCACTTGCTTGGTGTGTCTGTGTCTTCCTGGTATATTATGTAGAGTCCCTAAGAGTTCATTATTCCATTACACTTCTTACGGAAAACTCTTCAGTACTGTACAGTCTTCCCTCTCGTAGGCTAAATTTGCACTAGCAGTTCCTTCTCTTTTCTCAATTTCCCCTTCAGTCGAGTATAGCAGCTGAGTTTTGAATTGATAATGGTCTAGGACCAACTGAAACGTCTAGTTTCCTCGTGATTTTTTGAGTGAAGGTATACAAAGCATAGCACAGTATGCAGGTTCATCCTCTGCTTGCATTCTTGTTTTACACTTCCCACTTACCAGCTGACTACTTACTGATTGGTTTTGGAGGTCACTGACCCCTAGAACTTGTGTGTGTCCCAAAGGATGTTGACAACGAGTGAAAAGTACTATGGTCGGGAGACGCTGGTCTAACGCACGACAAAAATCACCAGTGATCGGGGGAACACGTTGCAGAATGAGCAATCTGGAGATCTTGTGAACCTCGTTGCACTCTACACCTATCTTTACCTCCCGGGCTTTCCATCGTCTCCCACTTGTCTTTTCTGAGAGAACCTCACAGTGAGAAGCATCGTTCCTTGTCGCTCTTCTCTTCTGTGTCTTGATGCTGGTGAGTTCTTGGTCCAGAGATGAGCTACCCTTCCCTTCCTTGGTCTAGAGAGCAGCTACCCTTCCCTTCCTTGGTCCAGGGAGCAGCTACCCTTCCCTTCCTTGGTCCAGGGAGCAGCTACCCTTCCCTTCCTTGGTCCAGAGAGCAGCTACCCTTCCCTTCCTTGGTCCAGGGAGCAGCTACCCGTCCCTTCCTTGGTCCAGAGAGCAGCTACCCGTCCCTTCCTTGGTCCAGAGAGCAGCTACCCTTCCCTTCCTTGGTCCAGGGAGCAGCTACCCTTCCCTTCCTTGGTCCAGAGAGCAGCTACCCTTCCCTTCCTTGGTCCAGAGAGCAGCTACCCTTCCCTTCCTTGGTCCAGGGAGCAGCTACCCTTCCCTTCCTTGGTCCAGAGAGCAGCTACCCTTCCCTTCCTTGGTCCAGGGAGCAGCTACCCTTCCCTTCCTTGGTCCAGGGAGCAGCTACCCTTCCCTTCCTTGGTCCATGGAGCAGCTACCCTTCCCTTCCTTGGTCCAGAGAGCAGCTACCCGTCCCTTCCTTGGTCCAGGGAGCAGCTACCCTTCCCTTCCTTGGTCCAGAGCAGCTACCCGTCCCTTCCTTGGTCCAGAGAGCTACCCTTCCCTTCCTTGGTCCAGAGAGCAGCTACCCTTCCCTTCCTTGGTCCAGAGAGCAGCTACCCTTCCCTTCCTTGGTCCAGAGAGCAGCTACCCTTCCCTTCCTTGGTCCAGAGAGCAGCTACCCGTCCCTTCCTTGGTCCAGGGAGCAGCTACCCTTCCCTTCCTTGGTCCAGAGAGCAGCTACCCTTCCCTTCCTTGGTCCAGAGAGCAGCTACCCTTCCCTTCCTTGGTCCAGAGAGCAGCTACCCTTCCCTTCCTTGGTCCAGAGAGCAGCTACCCTTCCCTTCCTTGGTCCAGAGAGCAGCTACCCTTCCCTTCCTTGGTCCAGGGAGCAGCTACCCTTCCCTTCCTTGGTCCAGAGAGCAGCTACCCTTCCCTTCCTTGGTCCAGAGAGCAGCTACCCTTCCCTTCCTTGGTCCAGAGAGCAGCTACCCTTCCCTTCCTTGGTCCAGAGAGCAGCTACCCTTCCCTTCCTTGGTCCAGGGAGCAGCTACCCTTCCCTTCCTTGGTCCAGAGAGCAGCTACCCTTCCCTTCCTTGGTCCAGAGAGCAGCTACCCTTCCCTTCCTTGGTCCAGGGAGCAGCTACCCTTCCCTTCCTTGGTCCAGAGAGCAGCTACCCTTCCCTTCCTTGGTCCAGGGAGCAGCTACCCTTCCCTTCCTTGGTCCAGAGAGCAGCTACCCTTCCCTTCCTTGGTCCAGGGAGCAGCTACCCTTCCCTTCCTTGGTCCACCCTTCCCTGCCTGGGTCCAGAGAGCAGCTACCCATCCCTTCCTTGGTCCAGGGAGCAGCTACCCTTCCCTTCCTTGGTCCAGAGAGCAGCTACCCTTCCCTTCCTTGGTCCAGGGAGCAGCTACCCTTCCCTTCCTTGGTCCAGAGAGCAGCTACCCTTCCCTTCCTTGGTCCAGGGAGCAGCTACCCTTCCCTTCCTTGGTCCAGAGAGCAGCTACCCTTCCCTTCCTTGGTCCAGAGAGCAGCTACCCTTCCCTTCCTTGGTCCAGAGAGCAGCTACCCTTCCCTTCCTTGGTCCAGAGAGCAGCTACCCTTCCCTTCCTTGGTCCAGAGAGCAGCTACCCTTCCCTTCCTTGGTCCAGGGAGCAGCTACCCTTCCCTTCCTTGGTCCAGAGAGCAGCTACCCTTCCCTTCCTTGGTCCAGAGAGCAGCTACCCTTCCCTTCCTTGGTCCAGAGAGCAGCTACCCTTCCCTTCCTTGGTCCAGGGAGCAGCTACCCTTCCCTTCCTTGGTCCAGAGAGCAGCTACCCGTCCTTTCCTTTAATAAAACCTGATTACCTCACGTATTGCATGATCCTAGTGACTATAATTATGATACTACCATTACTACTACTACTACTATTACTATCATCACTCTACTACTAGTACCACTACTAACAATATTAAAATACTACTACTAATAACATCTCTTTACTATTACTAGTACCACTAATAATATTAAAATTATATTATTACAACTACCGTTACTACTACTGCTTATAATAAAAATAATAATAGTAATAATAATAAAAATTTAACAGTTAAACAATATTTATATTTTTAATTTGTTGTTGATCTTCTGTCTTACTGTCTTGTAATGAGTGAGAGGGATAGAGAGGAGGGGGATAGTGAGAGGGAGGGGGAAGGGGGATAGAGAAGAGGGGGATAGGGAGATGGAAGAGAGGGAAGGGAGAGAGAGAGAGGGAGGGGAGAGGAAGGGGAGGGTGGGAGGTGTAGTGTATCACTGCTTCTGTTACCTTGTATTCTCAGGTTATTATTGTTCCAGTAATACAGTCATGTGTGTGTGTGTGTGTGTGTGTGTGTGTGTGTGTGTGTGTGTGTGTGTGTGTGTGTGTGTGTGTGCGTGCGAGTGTTTGTACACTGATAGTGACTAGGATCTACAGCCTACTGTTAAGGTCCAGGAATTTCGAAGGTCAATGAAAAGAGTTCCAGGACCCTTTAGGGACCCTCATGGTCCACATGTTATGTTAGGGACCCTCATGCTCCACATGTTATGGTAGGGCCCTCATGCTCCACATGTTATGGGAGGGCCCTCATGCTCCACATGTTATGGTAGGATACTCATGCTCCACATGTCATCGTAGGACCCTCATGCTCATGTTATGGTAGGATCCTCATGCTCATGTAATGGTAGGACCCTCATGCTCATGTCATGGTAGGACCCTCATGCTCCTCATGTCATGGTAGGACCATCATGCTCCTCATGTTATGTTAGGGACCCTCATGCTCCTCATGTTATGGTAGGACCCTCATGCTCCACATGTTATGGTAGGATACTCATGCTCCACATGTCATCGTAGGACCCTCATGCTCATGTTATGGTAGGACCCTCATGCTCATGTCATGGTAGGACCCTCATGCTCCTCATGTCATGGTAGGACCCTCATGCTCATGTTATGTTAGGGACCCTCATGCTCCTCATGTTATGGTAGGACCCTCATGCTCCACATGTTATAGTAGGACCTTCATGCTCCACATGTTATGGTAGGACCTTCATGCTCCACATGTTATGGTAGGACCTTCAGGCTCCACATGTTATGGTAGGACCTTCATGCTCCACATGTTATGGTAGGACCTTCATGCTCCACATGTTATGGTAGGACCTTCATGCTCCACATGTTATGGTAGGACCCTCATGCTCCACATGTTATGGTAGGACCCTCATGCTCCACATGTTATGTTAGGGACCCTCATGCTCCTCATGTTATATTAGGGATTCTCATGCTCCTCATGTTATGGTAGGACCCTCATGCTCCACATGTTATGGTAGGACCCTCATGCTCCACATGTCATGGGAGGACCCTCATACTCATGTCATGGTAGGACCCTCATACTCATGTCATAGTAGGACCCTCATGCTCCACATGTCATGGTCGGACCCTCATGCTCATGTCATGGTAGGACCCTCATGCTCATGTCATGGTAGGACCCTCATACTCATGTCATGGTAGGACCCTCATGCTCATGTCATGGTAGGACTCTCATGCTCCACATGTCATGGTAGGACCCTCATGCTCCTCATGCTATGGTAGGACCCTCATGCTCCTCATGCTATGGTAGGACCCTCATGCTCCTCATGGTACGACTGAAGGCACTAAGACAGCTCTTCGCCTGTACATCAGTGGTTGGAGACCTTTCTCGGGTATCACCCCAGAACAGCGTACCCGTAATGGTATGATTGCATACCAACCACGGTAAGGGGACTTGAGCTAGAGTTTGTCCTGGCCATACTGGCGGGAGATTCATACATAAATCTTGCGTCTGTGGTCACAGTGGTGGCCTAAGCTAACCTCCCTATGGTGTGTGAATATACCTAGTTGGAAGAATCTTACTGAAGCCAGCTGACCCAGTGGCTAACGCACTGGCTTATAGTTTTACTACTCACTTGCCGAGAGTTCGATCCCAACTCGTACCGTAGACTTGAAAGTCCACAAAATCAGGGAAACTCAAGGAGCATTGAAATTCAAAATAGTTTATTGAATCCATTCGTATGGAGAATACAGATAAACAAGCTGAAAAATGTGTAATATACGCGATACAGCAACTTTAAAAATATAACACATTTAACAAAAATATGAATAATAAATTTTTGTCTTTGTTACCCACGAGATTTTCATTTTTACCCCATTTGGGGTAATTTACCCCAGTTCCCCGACCTGGGATGTAAATAAACTGGGGTAGAAAAACACTTCTCAGCTTATAACATTGATCTTTCTTATCAAAAAATAAAATCCCTTCAGCTCTACATGAAACGCTAGAGCCCTGGGGCTCTGTCAGGGAACCTGTAGCCCTCAAACACAGCTAGGAGGGGCCCCTATGAGGTGGGTCCGACACATCAACCCTTCCCCTTGCAAGTTCTATCTTCATTTTGACATAGCGCTCCACTGGTCACTGATGGCCCGCCGGTGGACCAGGGCAAGCCGGAAAAAAAGATAGAGGGGCGGAGGAAGGGAGCTAAATACTCCTGGGAACGCCTGACAGAAGCGCAATATGATAAAAAGGGGTTGAAGAGAAGGAAAAGAGAAGAGAAGGAGAATAGGGGGAAGCTGGAACTCAGTACGGAAGTGTTCCTCTCTGGAAGAGGGGGAAGGCGATGATATATCTCCTGAAGAAGTTGTTATGGTTTCTGTGTGACATCTGAAGATAACTGGTGATGAGAGAGAGAGAGAGAGAGAGAGAGAGAGAGAGAGAGAGAGAGGGAGAGTGAGAGAGAGAGAGTGAGAGAGAGTGAGAGAGAAAAAGAGAGAGAGAGAGAGAGAGAGAGAGAGAGAGAGAGAGAGAGACAGACAGACAGACAGAGATAGTATGCTCCACTTTCTTGGTTTGCCTGCCCCCCCCTCTCATCTGCGACTGCCTGACAGAGTGGAGAACAGAGCAAGACGTCTCATCTCTCGCCTGGACCCATCCTGGATAGATCTGTCATTTCAGCAGAACCTTCAACACAGGAGGGATGTGGGTGGCCTTACTGTTATGTACAAGGCCATCATTGTCAAAGTACCACACTTGGATCCACTTCAAGGACAGCGTGAAACAAGCTTTTATGCCACAAGACGGGCAGAAAGTAGCAACTTCACTCTGGCTATACCCTTCTCCAGAACATCACTCCATCTGAGATCCTATATACCCAGGATGACTCGAGTATGGAACACATTCGTACAGCATAATGATGTCAACGAGATAAAGTCAGTTGATCAAATGAAAATACTGGCCCACAGATGGCTCCAACTTCATCCTGTTCCCTACTTGTATGTCTCATAACAATAAAAATGCTTTCAAATGAGCTGATGTAGGTAACAGCTCTTAGCTTGTCAATAAAGTTAGGAATCCTTAACCTGTAAATAGCTTGTCAATAAAGCTAGGGATCCTTAACCTTGTCAAACCCTGTGTAAAGAGAGAGAGAGAGAGAGAGAGAGAGAGAGAGAGAGAGAGAGAGAGAGAGAGAGAGAGAGAGAGAGAGAGAGAGAGAGAGAGAGAGAGCGAGAGAGAGAGAGAGAGAGAGAGAGAGAGAGAGAGTGAGAGAGAGAGAGAGAGAGAGAGAGAGAGAGAGAGAGAGAGAGAGAGAGAGAGAGAGAGTATATATATCCCAGGTAAACCTCCTAGCCAGATATTGGAAAAACACAAATACCTGAAGTGTGTTGGTGAAGACAGTGTCTCTGACGGTCACACATATCCACCACTACCAAGTGGACACATTCCCACCACCTCCAGCTGGACACATCCCCACCACCTCCAGCTGGACACATCCCCACCACCTCCAGCTGGACACATCCCCACCACCTCCAGCTGGACACGTCCCCACCACCTCCAGCTGGACACGTCCCCACCACCTCCAGCTGGACACGTCCCCACCACCTCCAGCTGGACACGTCCCCACCACCTCCAGCTGGACACATCCCCACCACCTCCAGCTGGACACATCCCCACCACCTCCAGCTGGACACATCCCCACCACCTCCAGCTGGACACATCCCCACCACCTCCAGCTGGACACATCCCCACCACCTCCAGCTGGACACATCCCCACCACCTCCAGCTGGACACATCCCCACCACCTCCAGCTGGACACATCCCCACCACCTCCAGCTGGACACATCCCCACCACCTCCAGCTGGACACATCCCCACCACCTCCAGCTGGACACATCCCCACCACCTCCAGCTGGACACATTCCCACCACCTCCAGCTGGACACATTTCCACCATCTCCGGCTTGACACATCCAGCCACCACCAGCTGGACACATACCCACTACCACCAGCTGGACACATCCTGAACACAACCAGCTGGACACATCCTGAACACAACCAGCTGGACACATCCAGCAACCACCAGCTGGATACATCTTCACCTCCAGATGGACAAATTCTCACTACTTCCAGCTGGACACATCCCCACCACCACCAGCTGGACACATCTCCAGCGAATGGCAGCCTGACGCATGTGTTCAGGAACCAACAGTGGCGAAAATTTGAAGCCGATCGGATGAGTCATTCTCCAGTTACGTCACGGATTCCAACTAATCTTTTTTTTCCTATTTTTAGTACATCAACAAACTAAACTTAATCTTTACTATCCTGACTACTATCCTGGCTACTATCCTAGTTACTATCCTGGCTGCTATCCTAGCTACTATCCTAGCTACTATTCTAGCTACTATCCTAGCTACTATCCTGACTTCTATCCTAGCTACTATCCTAACTTCTATCCTAGCTACTATCCTGACTACTATCCTAGCTACTATCCTGACTACTATCCTAGCTACTATCCTAGCTACTATCCTAACTTCTATCCTAGCTACTATCCTAGCTACTATCCTGGCTACTATCCTAGCTACTATCCTAGCTATCCTAGCTACTATCCTAGCTACTATCCTAGTTGCTATCCTGGCTGCTATATTAGGTACTATCGTGGCTACTATCGTGGCTATCCTAGCTACTATCCTAGCTACTATCCTAGCTACTATCCTGGCTACTATCCTGGCTACTATCCTAGCTACTATCCTAGCTACTATCCTAGTTATCCTGGCTGCTATATTAGGTACTATCGTGGCTACTATCCTGGCTACTATCCTAGCTACTATCCTAGCTACTATCCTGGCTACTATCCTAGCAACTATTCTAGCTACTATCCTAGCTACTATCCTAGCTATCCTAGCTACTATCCTGGCTACTATCCTGGGTACTATCCTAGCTACTATCCTGGCTATCCTAGCAAGTATCCTAGCTACTATTCTAGCTACTATCCTAGCTACTATCCTAGCTACTATCCTGGCTACTATCCTAGCAACTATCCTAGCTACTGTTCTAGCAACTATCCTAGCTACTATCCTAGCTACTATCCTGGCTATCCTAGCTACTATCATGGGTACTATCCTAGCTACTATCCTAGCTACTATCCTGGCTACTATCCTAGCTACTATCCTAGCTACTATCCTAGCTACTATCCTGGGTACTATCCTAGCTACTATCCTAGCTACTATCCTAGCTACTATCCTGGCTACTATCCTAGCAACTATCCTAGCTACTGTTCTAGCTACTATCCTAGCTACTATCCTAGCTACTATCCTGGCTATCCTAGCTACTATCCTGGGTACTATCCTAGCTACTATCCTAGCTACTATCCTGGCTACTATCCTAGCTACTATCCTAGCTACTATCCTAGCTACTATCCTGGGTACTATCCTAGCTACTATCCTAGCTACTACCCTAGCTACTATCCTAGCTACTATCCTGGCTGCTATCCTAGCTACTATCCTAGCTACTATCCTAGCTATTATCCTGCCTACTATCCTAGCTACTATCCTAGCTACTATCCTAGCTACTATCCTAGCTACTATCCTAGCTACTATCCTAGCTACTATCCTAGCTACTATCCTAGCTATCCTAGCTACTATCCTGGCTACTATCCTAGCTACTATCCTAGCTATCCTAGCTACTATCCTGGCTACTATCCTAGCTACTATCCTTGCTACTGTCCTGGCTACTATCCTAGCTACTATCCTAGCTACTATCCTAGCTACTATCCTGGCTACTATCCTGGCTACTATCCTGGCTACTATCCTAGCTACTGTCCTGGCTACTATCCTAGCTACTATCCTAGCTACTATCCTAGCTACTATCCTGGTTACTATCCTGGCTACTATCCTAGCTACTATCCTAGCTACTATCCTAGCTACTATCCTGGCTGCTATCCTAGCTACTATCCTAGCTACTGTCCTGGCTACTATCCTAGCTACTATCCTAGCTACTATCCTAGCTACTATCCTAGCTACTATCCTGGCTACTATCCTAGCTACTATCCTAGCTACTATCCTAGCTACTATCCTAGCTACTGTCCTGGCTACTATCCTAGCTACTATCCTAGCTACTATCCTAGCTACTATCCTAGCTACTGTCCTGGCTACTATCCTAGCTACTATCCTAGCTACTATCCTAGCTACTATCCTGGCTACTATCCTAGCTACTATCCTAGCTACTATCCTAGCTACTATCCTAGCTACTATCCTGGCTACTATCCTAGCTACTATCCTAGCTACTATCCTAGCTACTGTCCTGGCTACTATCCTAGCTACTATCCTAGCTACTATCCTAGCTACTATCCTAGCTACTATCCTAGCTACTATCCTAGCACTAAGATGCATCAGACAATAATGAAGTCGACCAAAAGAGATGAACTAAAATTAATTTAAAGTAATTTAACGAGAATGAAAATTGAACAACATTCTTAAATGTTAGTTTTTACTGTCCACGATATTTCTGGTTATGTTTGTGCAGGTTTGAAGGTTATCCACTGAGGACTGTGGAGGTTATCCCAGCCAGTCCAGGATGCTGGGATTGTGGAAGTTATCCCAGTCAGTCCAGGATGCTGGGATTGTGGAAGTTATCCCAGCAAGTCCAGGATGCTGAGATTGTGGAAGTTATTCCAGCCAGCCCAGGATGCTTGGATTGTGGAAGCTATTCCAGCCAGTCCAGGATGCTTGGATTGTGGAAGTTATTCCAGCCAGTCCAGGATGCTTGGATTGTGGAAGTTATCCCAGCCAGTCCAGGATGCTTAGATTGTGGAAGTTATTCCAGCCAGTCCAGGATGCTTGGATTGTGGAAGTTATTCCAGCCAGTCCAGGATGCTGGGATTGTGGAAGTTATCCCAGCCAGTCCAGGATGCTGAGAATAGGTTCAACAACTCCGGTCACAGGGGGAGTGAACATGCCATTTGTTCCACGAGTTTGTTCCTCGCTACTCTACACAAGCGTGGAAAGTTTGAGGCGTTCTCGAGTTATGAGCGAAATCAAATGGGAAAATTAGGAGAAAGAGAAGGAAAGAAAAAAAGAAATATGAAGGGATACCTATAATTAGGTATCCCTGAAGGGATACCTAACTATGTATACCTTGAGGGGATACCAAATTAGGAATCCCTTAAGGTATATCTTAATTAGGTATACCCTTAAGGTATTCCTAATTAAGTTTGTTCTATAGAGTATAACATTATTTTTGGTAAAAGGTTCATATGAGTTCTTAATTCTCTCTCTCTCTCTCTCTCTCTCTCTCTCTCTCTCTCTCTCTCTCTCTCTCTCTCTCTCTCTCTCTCTCAATGAACATGGCAGTCCCCCTGACAATTTAAACTGTGTGTGTGTATATATCCTTGTGTACATGCATGCCTGTGCACATGGCATGTATGTATCGGGGAGTGAAGGGGGGGGGGTGAGCGTGCTGACCGTCCCATGATCGATCCTGACGCTGAGTCAGCTGTCAAGGAAGGCGATGCTGACCGTCACAGCCTGGCGGATCACATCCCTCACCCACCACCAAATCTTTTTCTTCAGCGTATTTTAGCGTGTGTCAGAAAACTTACGCTACGGGTTTGGGAATACGCCAATAGACGCCTAATTTGCGTTTTCCTTTGTTTTAATTTCGGTAATTGTCAGGTATAGAATAATAATAATAATAATAATAATAATAATAATAATAATAATAATAATAATAATAATTTTATATTCGTAATAATAATTAATTATTATATTCGTAATAATAATAATTAATTTTTATGTTCGTAATAATATTAATAATTATAATAATAATAATAATAATAATAATAATAATAATAATAATAATAATAATAATAATAATTTTTCCTACGTATAATCATAACATTCTTGTGGAAGCGCTAAAGCTGTAGGGAGGCCATACAGCTGGAACAAGAGCTCCAATTTCTGGGATCAAGATTCCTTTACCAGCATCAAAACCATATGATGAGTCCTGAAGAAGGAAGAAAGAAGGTGGAAGAAGGAAGAAGGAAGAAAGAAGGTGGAAGAAGGAAGAAGGAAGAAAGAAGGTGGAAGAAGGAAGAAGGAAGAAAGAAGGTGGAAGAAGGAAGAAGGAAGAAAGAAGGTGGAAGAAGGAAGAAGGAAGAAAGAAGGTGGAAGAAGGAAGAAGGAAGAAAGAAGGTGGAAGAAGGAAGAAGGAAGAAAGAAGGTGGAAGAAGGAAGAAGGAAGAAGCCGAGGAAGTATGTGAAGATATAATGAATATATCTAAGTATACTCTCTGTAGTTAGGTATATTCATTGCGTATACTTCTGGAAGAGAGAATTTTTATCACACTGTGTTTTGAAACCGTGTTTCAATCCGTGTCTCGAACTGTATCTTGAACCGGTGTTTCAGTCCGTGTCTTGAACCGTGTTTCAATCCGTGTCTTGAACCGTGTCTTAATTCGTGTCTCAAACTGTATCTTGAACTGGTGTTTCAATCCGTGTCTTGAACCGTGTTTTAATCCGTCCCTGGAACCGTGTCTTAATTCGTGTCTCGAACTGTATTTTGAACCGGTGTTTCAGTCCGTGTTTCCAAATATACATTGAACCGTGTTACTAACTGTGTTTTAATCCATGTTTCCAAGTGTATCCTGAACCGTGTTTCTGAACCTTAAATGTCAACACGAACTTCATCTTGAACCGTGTGTCGAGCAATGCCTCGAACTGTATCGTGAACCGCGTCTTGAATCGTGACCCAGAGCTGTATCCTAAACCACATCTCGTGCCATGTTTCGAACAGGAATATAAACCCTATCTTCAACTAAATCTCGAAGCCGTGCCTCGAACCGGCTCTGGAACCGTGTCCCAAACCTTGCTCCCAGCTATGCGGACCCGTGTCTTGAGAAACCGGCTTATAGAGCCGGTCATACATCTGGCCGGGTGACACACTACTGCTACACATCACAGCCGAGATCATTACAGCTGAGCTGTAGCAGCAGCCAGTAACACCTGCTGCCCGATCACGTGTCACATCTCAACTTAGAGTAATATTAATGAAGTGAGTGAGTGAGTGAGAGAGAGAGAGAGAGAGAGAGAGAGAGAGAGAGAGAGAGAGAGAGAGAGAGAGAGAGAGAGAGAGAGAGAGAGAGAGAGAGAGAGAGAGAGAGAGAGAGAAATTCTGTAATTCCTACGTCAACATTATCAGAACAAAAAATGTTCTTAACATCTGTGTTTAACATTAACTTACTTAATACATTTTCTTAATGCAAGCAAATGACAGTCATGCGACCTCATTAGCTTTTTGAATATATTACTGTCATTAACGTTCTGTGCT
>NC_091368.1:8649705-8719705 GCF_038502225.1 Cherax quadricarinatus
GGAATATTGCTGAACACTAACGGCCCCTTTAAAGGCAGACGACATTGCAGACCATATGAATATATAAAGAACTTTAACGACATTTATAAGTACGATAAAGCACCTAAATTGCTCGGAAGGGTTGAAGTCTCTTGATTTGTATTACTTGAATTGCAGGCGAGAAAGGTACATGGTAATATACACTTTGGAAAATCCTAGAGGGACTAGTCCCAAATTTGTACACGAAAATCACTCCCTACGAAAGCAAAAGACTGGGAAGGCGATGCAACCCCCCCCCAAGTTAAAAGCAGGCTGGGGTGCCTATCCAGTCTCTTGGTCTCTGGTCTTTGTGATAAATATATAGGAGTGATTGATCATGTGTATACACGAGTATTCACAGCCTTGGTGTGTATACACGGTTCGTATATACACTGTGGTTATACCACTGGTGTATACACTGTGGTCATACCACTGGTGTATACACTGTGGTCATACACTGGTGTGTGCACTCGTGTTGTACCCCTGATGTGTACACTCAAGTTGTACCCCTGATGTGTACACTCGTGTTGTACCACTGGTGTGTACTCGTGTCGTTCATGGTGTGGTCGTACCACTGGTGTGTACACTACGTGTCGTTCATGCTGTGGTCGTACCAGCTAATTTTTCTTTTGGTGGTCGTCTACAAGACAAGCCAACAATTTAAGAGGAAAACTGCCAATGTTGTGTGATGGTAGGTTGGCGAGCCAGCCTACCAGTACTAACAACGAACTATCATAGTGGGCTATTAGTACTAGCAGTGAACTATTATATTGGCCAACTAGTACTAGCAACGAGCTATCATAGTGGTCCACTAGTACTATGTACTATCATAGCCTACTAGTACTAACAATGAACTATCATTGTGGCCTTCTAGTACTAAAATGAACTATCGTAGTGGCCTAACTAGCACTAACAATAAACTATCACAGTGGCCTAACTAGCACTAACAATAAACTATCACAGTGGCATAACTAGTACTAGCAATGAACTATCAAAGTATCTTACTGGTACTAGCAATAAACTGTCACGGCGGTATGGCAAAGTGCATCAATACAGCAGTGGTCATGAGTGATAGACTGAATATAATGACATTGATCTTTATGCTAACATTATAGGTGACAGGCAGACGCACCATCACAACACTCTCCCAGAAAGAGAGTCTCTGCATGAGTGCTGCCGCTTGCTCCCCTCTAATGGCCTGTGTATAAATGATAAAGCGGGCCATTTATCGTCTGATTCCCAGCCTGTGGTCTGAGGACCACTAGGGACCCTCACGCTCGGCAAATAGCAAAATGTGTATAATATTTCCGTGTTATTACTGTAATTCATAGGCTATATATCATGGTTTCCGCACCAGTTCACTGAAAAATTAACTAATGGAAATTAACCTGAATTACGTGTGGGGCGTGTGTGTATTCTCTTAGCGTTGGTTGAGAATATATATATATATATATATATATATATATATATATATATATATATATATATATATATATATATATATATATGTCGTGCCGAATATGTAAAACTGGTCAATTAGCAAGAACTTATTTAAAATTAAGTCCTTTCTGAAATTTTCTCTTATACGTTTAAAGATATATTTTTTTCATTAATGTTAATGTAAAAATTTTTTAATTTTGCACCAAAAGAATCTTAGAAAACTTACCTAACCTTATTATAACAAGAGCAATTTATTTTAGCGTAACCCAACTAAATATATTTTAGATTTGTTTACAATAATTTAATACTAAACAAACACAGTGAAATATAGTTTTTTCGTTAGGCTCAGAATGATTTTGGCGAAATTATTGCATACACAAATTTTCACTTGTCCTATATGGCAAGATCGCAAGTTCTGCCTATTCGGCAATATATATGTATATATATATATATATATATATATATATATATATATATATATATATATATATATATATATATATATATATATATATATATATATATATATATGCAATAAGATCACAGTAAACAGGTGGTACCACAACCACTGTGAAAAAATAGTATAATTCAAAAAGCTTTCGTGACTTCTCACATTATCAAGGAACTATAAAAATAAAGCATAAACAGGAAGGTACGTAAGGGCAAGACTACACCTCACAGTCACGTTACAACACTTGACTCTTTGAAACACAAGAGAGTCGGGTGTTGTGACGGGACCTAGGTGTAGCTATGTCCTTATACGCCTTTCTGTTTATGTTTTATTTTTATTGTTCCTTGATAATTTGAGAACTCACGAAAGCGCTTGGAATTTCACGATATTTTAACAGTGGTTGTTATATATATATATATATATATATATATATATATATATATATATATATATATATATATATATATATATATATATATATATATATATATATATATATATATATATATATATATATATATATATATATATATATATATATATATATATATATATATATATATAATATTGTTTATCAAGTAAAGAAAACATGTGAACTACGTCTTTAAATAACAAAGGTGACATGTGTTAAAAATATATCTTGTTCACGTGCTTGTAAGTATTGGATATCATTAATATTAAGGTGTGTCTTTTTTAGGCTGCCCTGTCAGGTGAAGAGTGGTCAGGTCATGGGTCATGTGACTTGTACTGCTTCGCAGGTCAGGTCACGTGATGGCAGGTGGCGTAACAGAATTTGGAAGAGAGGTGGTTTGCGAGCATCATTGTTCCCTGGTTTTGCTCTATTGTATCGTAGGTCTTGATAAAGGCAACTTACATGTACTTTCTTCTGACTCTTTAAATATTCGTGTACTATAAGTTGGCCTCTGTCCTAGGCTATAATGTATATCACACACACACCAACACAAACATCAAAAGCATACCTCTAGCTGACCTTATTTGCATGACCGTCTTCCACTAGTGGGCCCCCTTCACATATAACCACATCTTCAACTGCTGCTGGGTACTCACAATCACCGCCAGAACTAACAGGTGCCCCACAGCAATTACAGGGACACTAAACCCCTTACAATCGCGTGTAAGGGTGTCCTAATGCTAGGTGCACTCAATTTGACACCCTAACAGTCTCTGCTAGGGGCATTAAAGTGTCAACAGTCACGGTTAGCGCAACCAGAGGCCCCACAAGGGGCATTAAAGTCCTCACAACCTTGCTAGGGACATTATAACATGTTCCGTGCGACGAGTTGTAGTAAGAAGGCAACTGACAGCTGGCAGACAACTTCAGGAAAATGAATATGAATTCATTCACTTAGGTCATCTTTACCAAAGGCTTTTGCGTCCTTGAACCTAAATCACCTCAAATGCATGTATCTGAGGTGCTCAACGTCCATAGACCGAAGGGTCCAGAGTGAATGCATTTATGGCATTTTCATTCACATTATGATGCAACCTTTGCTAAGGGCATTTAACCTTCCGTGATCGTGGTTAAAGGAACCATGATCCTCAGATATATCTGGGGAGCATTAAAGCCTCTACAAGCCTTGCTAAGGGATATTAGATCCCCTAAAGGCCCCAAAGACATAACATTGGGAATTAAAGCCTTAAGAATCCTTGCTAGGGGCATCAGAACCCTTACACTCACTTCACACCCCCGCCAGTGGTCCCACAGACATTACAACCCTTGCTAGGGGGCATTAAGACCCTCACAGTCACTGAGAGCACCACTAACGGATCCATTAAAGTGGTGTACAGCTCTGCTACACTCATCTCTTCCCCCAACACCGTCGCCTGACACCACTGTACTGTTACACAAAGCACCACTGACCACTGATGACCTAGCCTGAGGGGTGGGAAGCAAACACGACAAATGAAAGGAGGATAGAGAATGGGGTGCAGGAAGAGAAAAAGACGAAGAAGTAGAAGAAAAGTGTTAGGTAAAAGGACACATGTGCGAAACGTTGCCACAATAAAATGCCTCATGAGCTTCACAAGTGTCCCTTTTCTTAAACTGTCGGATATTCTGTCAACATTATTATAAGAAGGAAAGTGTATATCACGAAGAGGTAAATCCGTGCGAAGGGGTCATTAAGAGCCAGGAAAGGAGGCTCGCTCCTCCGTTTCTTAAACACATCTCGAGCTTGACCAAGCATACAGTTGGTGATCCCCTAACAAGGAAATATAGGCTAAGAATCTCTGTTGAGAGAGTACGCAGAGTACTCTGCATGACAGTAGATAATGAAATCTACAAGCAATTCAGAAGCCCAGCACGAATAGACAAGTAGATAATGTAATTTACCAGCGATTCAGAAGCCCAACACGAGAAGACAGGTAGATAACGCAATCTACCAGCGATACAGAAGAACTGCACGAGCTGACAAGTAGATAATCTACTCTTCCAACAATCCAGAAGAATGAAGGAGTGGTTCTGAAGGTAGACTGGCAATCCCAGGACCTCGCAAAGGGAGTTCTCTCAGAGTTCACAATATCTGGTAGTTCTTAGATCTGACTGGTTGCAATACATGGGAATTTTCATATTTGATTACCGTAGAAACAGCAGATAGTTCTTAGATCTGACTGGCTACAGTACCTGGGAGTTCTCATGTCTGATTACTTCTAGTTGTGTGAAAACTATTTATACGGTAGGCTGGAATAGAGAGAGAGAGCGAGAGAGAGAGAGAGAGAGAGAGAGAGAGAGAGAGAGAGAGAGAGAGAGAGAAAGAGAGTAAACCTCATAAGCAGATATTGGAAAAACACAAATCCTTCTAGTGTGGCTGTGAAGACAACCCTGGCACTGAGTACCACACATGCAGACCTGACACTGAGTGCCACACATGCAGACCTGACACTGAGTGCCACACATGCAGACTTGGCACTGAGTGCCACACATGCAGACCTGGCACTGAGTGCCACACATGCAGACTTGGCACTGAGTTCCATACATGCAAACCTAACACTGACTGCCACACGTGCAGACATGCCACCGAGTGCCACACATGCACCATCTCTAGCTAGGCACTTCTCAAGCTTTGATGCAGGTGGAGGATTCTTGGTGACACGGTGTTGGTGACAGTATTTGCGTTGATGTCAGTGTGTTGGTGACAGTGTTTGTGTTGGTGACAGTGTGTTGGTGACAGTGCTTGTGTTGGTGATACAACGTTAACACAATGCGCTGGTGATGATGATATGGCCAAGACACTGCCGTGACCTAACCAACATACACGCCACTCAACATGACCAACATACACACCACTCAACATGACCAACATACACACCACTCAACATGACCAACATACACACCACTCAACATGACCAACATACACACCACTCAACATGACCAACATACACACCACTCAACATGACCAACATACACACCACTCAACATGACTAACATGCACACCACTCAACATGACCAACATACACACCACTCAACATAACCAACATACACACCACTCAACATAACCAACATACACACCACTCAACATAACCAACATACACACCACTCAACATAACCAACATACACACCACTCAACATAACCAACATACACACCACTCAACATGACCAACATACACACCACTCAACATAACCAACATACACACCACTCAACATACACACCACTCAACATAACCAACATACACACCACTCAACATGACCAACATACACACCACTCAACATGACCAACATACACACCACTCAACATAACCAACATACACACCACTCAACATAACCAACATACACACCACTCAACATGACCAACATACACGCCACTCAACATAACCAACATACACACATAACCAACATACACACCACTCAACATAACCAACATACACACCACTCAACATAACCAACATACACACCACTCAACATGACCAACATACACACCACTCAACATAACCAACATACACACCACTCAACATGACCAACATACACACCACTCAACATAACCAACATACACACCACTCAACATGACCAACATACACACCACTCAACATGACCAACATACACACCACACTCAACATAACCAACATACACACCACTCAACATGACCAACATACACACCACTCAACATAACCAACATACACACCACTCAACATGACCAACATACACACCACTCAACATGACCAACATACACACCACTCAACATAACCAACATACACACCACTCAACATGACCAACATACACACCACTCAACATGACCAACATACACACCACTCAACATGACCAACATACACACCACTCAACATAACCAACATATACACCACTCAACATGACCAACATACACACCACTCAACATGACCAACATACACACCACTCAACATGACCAACATACACACCACTCAACATGACCAACATGCACACCACTCAACATAACCAACATACACACCACTCAACATGACCAACATACACACCACTCAACATAACCAACATACACATCACTCAACATGACCAACATACACACCACTCAACATGACCAACATACACGCCACTCAACATGACCAACATACACGCCACTCAACATAACCAACATACACACTTCTCAACATAACCAACATACACACCACTCAACATAACCAACATACACACCACTCAACATGACCAACATACACACCACTCAACATTTGCAGTATTGAGTCACACTTGCAAATTTAACGTAGAAAACATAATACATGTATACTAGAGTATAATACACGTATACTAGAGTATAATACACGTATACTAGAGTATAATACATGTATACTAGAGTATAATACATGTATACTAGAGTATAATACACGTATACTAGAGTATAATACATGTATACTAGAGTATAATACATGTATACTAGAGTATAATACACGTATACTAGAGTATAATACATGTATACTAGAGTATAATACATGTATACTAGAGTATAACACACGTATACTAGAGTATAATACATGTATACTAGAGTATAATACATGTATACTAGAGTATAATACATGTATACTAGAGTATAATACACGTATACTAGAATATAATACACGTATACTAGAGTATAATACATGTATACTAGAGTATTATACATGTATACTAGTGTATAATACATGTATACTAGAGTATAATACATGTATACTAGAGTATAATACACGTATACTAGAGTATAATACATGTATACTAGAGTATAATACATGTATACTAGAGTATAATACATGTATACTAGAGTATAATACATGTACAGTATAATACATGCACAGTAATTCCTATGAATTCACTGATTTCTTCCTCTACAGAGTCAACTACACAACATATTCACTCAAAACTGTCCCGTGGCCTGGTGGCTAAAGGTCTAGCTTCACACGGAGAGGGTCTGGGTTCGATTCCAGGCGAGGGTAGCAACACTGGGCGTGTTTCTTTACACCTTTTATCTATGTTCCCCATCAGTAAAATGGGTGCCTGGGTGTTAATGGACTGGTGTGGGTCGCATCCTGGGACACAACTGTGACCTAATTTGATCGAAATGCTCTGCATAACAAGCGGTTTCTATGTCAGGAATAAAGTTATTATTATTATTATTATTATTATTATTATTATTATTATTATTAACTTACCGCTACAGATCCTCTAGTTACACGACGTCATCCTGTCTATTGCATACATCCGTCATCAATGACTGACAACATTCAGGACAGACATACTCAAATTATATACCTGAAATAATACACAATTTTAAGTATAAAACCGTCAAATTTACACCTATATACACCCGCTCCCAAATACTCATCCAGAGTATTTTCTCAGCAGTATATAGTGTTGAAAGTTTAAATCCTGTCTGAAGAGTCTTTCTCGAGTAATCACTCGATACACAAACTAGGGAATGATTTATATAATGCTGACCAGAGGGCGCCTGCACATACCAGGAGTTGCGTGAATTTTTTTCTAGTTAACATACACCAGCGTTGAAAAGTTGAAGTCGATCGGATGAGGCGTTCTCAAGTTATAAATTAAAACCTTGGAGGAAGATTTTTGTTGCCAGTTATTTATAGGTATTCCTCCAAGGAAAAGGTATTCTTCTAGGGATAAGGTATTCCCGCAGGGATAAAGTATTCCTCTAGAGACAAGGTATTCCTAAGAGGAAAATGAATTCTTCCAGGGATAAGATATTCCTCCAGGGGTATGGTATCCCTCCAGGGATACCTTATGTTGGCGGAGGAGTGTCTTTATCAACTAAGATTTAAATACCCTTCACAGGAATACCAACGCAACTACAATGGTTCAAAGAAATTAAGTACCTAATATGAATGTAGATACTCTAAAGTGGGTAGGTACTCTCTAAGGTAGGTAGGTACTCTATAAGCGAAAGTGCGCTATAAAAAGTAGGTACACAACAAACGTAGAGAGGTACTCCTTAATAACAGAGGTACCCTTCAAGAAGGTAGGTACTCTCTAGGAAATAAGGCACTAAGGAGTAGGAACTCAATGCAAGTAGGTACTCTGCGTAAGTACTCTCTAAGAAGATAGGTACTCTCTATGACGATAGGTACCGATTTTAAAGGTAGTTTCACTCAAAGTAGGTACTCTGTATAAGATGTTCATCCACAGTCACCACATAAACAATCACCACAAACAATCACCACACATACAATTACAACACATACAATCACCACACATACAATTAACACACATACAATCACCACACATACAATTAACACACATACAATCACCACACATACAATTACCACACATACTATCACCACACATACAATTACCACACATACAATTACAACACATACAATCACCACACATACAATTACCACACATACAATCACCACACATACAATTACCACACATACAATCACCACACATACAATCACCACACATACAATTACCACACATACAATTACCACATATACAATCACCACACATACAGCACACATACAATCACCACACATACACTACACATACAATCACCACACATACACCACACATACAATCACCACACATACACCACACATACAATCACCACTCATACAATCACCACACATACAACTACCACACATACAATTACCACACATACAATCACCACACATACAATCACCACACATACAATTACCACACATACAATTACCACATACAATCACCACTCATACAATCACCACACATACAACTACCACACATACAATTACCACACATACAATCACCACACATACAATCACCACACATACAATCACCACACATACAATTACCACACATACAATCACCACACATACAATCACCACACATACAATCACCACACATACAATTACCACACATACAATCACCACACATACAATTACCACACATACAATTACCACATACAATCACCACACATACAACACACATACAATAACCACACATACACCACACATACAATCACCACACATACACCACACATACAATCACCACACATACAATCACCACACATACACCACACATACAATCACCACACATACAATCACATGTCCCTGACTGACCAATCAGGAGTTACGGAACTACATCGCGCACTACAGTAACTACTGTGCCACTGGGTGGTTTCTACTCGCATTTAGTTATGAGGGAAAGAGTGGATGCAATGTTGCAAGCCTCTCGCCGGTATTTATCTCAAAATTACAGAGAACACCTCGGAGGTAGGAAAAAAATACTCGGAACAATATTTGTTTTTATCTTAACCAGGAAGAGAGTAGCACCTCTGGTAATAATGCCAGACTCTTATCTCCAGTGGAGGGAAAACACGAACGTCAGGGGGAAAATCCAGAGATTTCTCCCCAGAGCTTTTTGAGTCATTATATATATAATTAATATATATATATATATATATATATATATATATATATATATATATATATATATATATATATATATATATATATATATATATATATATATATACATAAGAGCCACGACCCCAAAACTTTCAACTTTGTCTAGTAAACAAGCGAAGACTCTAAGAAAAATAACAAGTGATACTAAAAAATACAAAGAAAGACAATAAAGTTGTTGTAGACGAGGTAAACAAAACAAGAGAGTGCAAGAACTGCACTCAGGCACTAGAACACTCGCACCAGAATTACCTTTGCGTGCAAGAAGCAAGAAATTCAGCGGGAAAATTACATTTAACAAGGTCGCTACTGCCTACATCCTCGCGGCCAGAACTGCGACTTCTCTCTCTGATTAAAAACGAAATGTCGTGTGAAAACGAATTAATTTCAGCTACTAATTTGTATGTACCCAGATGTTATTGTGTATGTGTGTGTGTATGTGTGTGTGTGTGTGTGTGTGTGTGTGTGTGTGTGTGTGTGTGTGTGTGTGTGTGTGTGTGTGTGTGTGTGTGTGTGAGTGTGTGTGTGAGTGTGTGTGTGTGTGTGTGTGTGTGTGTGTGTGTGTGAGTGTGTGTGTGTGTGTGTGTGTGTGTGTGTATGTGTGTGTGTGTGTGTGTGTGTGTGTGTACTCACCTAATTGTACTCACCTAATTGTGGTTGCAGGGGTCGAGACTCAGCTCCTGGCCCCGCCTCTTCACTGATCGCTACTGGATCCTCTCTCTCTCTGCTTCCTGAGCTTTGTCATACCTCTTCTTAAAACTATGTATGGTTCCTGCCTCCACTACTTCACTTGTAAGGCTATTCCACTTGCTGACAACTCTATGACTGAAGAAATACTTCCTAACGTCCCTGTGACTCGTCTGAGTCTTCAGCTTCCAGTTGTGACCCCTTGTCCCTGTGTCTCCTCTCTGGAACATCCTATCTCTGTTCACCTTGTCTATTCCCCGAAGTATCTTGTATGTCGTTATTATGTCTCCCCTGACCCTTCTGTCCTCCAGTGTCGTCAGTCCGATTTCCCTTAACCTTTCCTCGTACGACATTCCCTTGAGCTCTGGGACTAGCCTTGTTGCAAACCTTTGAACTTTCTCTAACTTCTTGACGTGCTTGACCAGGTGTGGGTTCCAGACTGGTGCTGCATACTCCAGTATGGGCCTAACATACACAGTGTACAGTGTCTTGAACGATTCCTTATTAAGGTATCGGAACGCTATTCTCAGGTTTGCCAGGCGCCCGTATGCTGCAGCGGTTATTTGGTTGATGTGTGCCTCCGGTGATGTGCTCGGTGTTATGGTCACCACAAGGTCTTTCTCCCTGAGTGATGTCGGTAGTCTTTGTCCACCTAGCCTATACTCTGTCTGCGGTCTTCTTTGCCCCTCCCCAATCTTCATGACTTTGCATTTGGCTGGATTGAATTCGAGAAGCCAGTTACTGGACCACATGTCCAGCCTCTCCAGGTCTCTTTGCAGTCCTGCCTCATCCTCGTCCGATTTAATTCTTCTCATCAACTTCACGTCATCTGCGAACAGGGACACTTCAGAGTCTATTCCTTCCATCATGTCGTTCACATATATCAAAAATAGCACTGGTCCTAGAACTGACCCCTGTGGGACCCCGCTCGTAACAGGCGCCCACTGTGATACCTCTTCACGTACCATGACTCGCTGCTGCCTCCCTGTCAGGTATTCCCTTATCCATTGCAGTGCCCTTCCTTTTATGTGTGCCTGATCCTCCAGCTTCTGCACTAATCTCTTGTGGGGAACTGTGTCAAAGGCCTTCCTGCAGTCTAGGAAAACGCAATCTACCCAACCCTCTCTCTCGTGTCTTACTTCTGTTACCTTGTCATAAAACTCCAGGAGGTTTGTGATACAAGATTTGCCTTCCATGAACCCATGCTGGTTTTCATTTATAATCTTGTTCCTTTCCAGGTGTTCGACCACTCTCCTCCTGATAATCTTCTCCATGACTTTGCACACAATACATGTCAGAGACACAGGTCTGTAGTTTAGTGCCTCGTTTCTGTTTCCTTTCTTAAATATGGGGACTACATTAGCTGTCTTCCATTTCTCAGGTAGTTGCCCAGTTACAAGGGATATGTTGAAGATTGTGGTTAGAGGCACACACAGCATCTCTGCTCCTTCTCTAAGGACCCATGGGGAGATGTTGTCCGGTCCCATCGCCTTTGAGGTGTCAAGGTCACTTAAGAGCTTCTTCACCTCCTCCTCAGTTGTTCGTATGTCATCCAACACTTGTTGGTATATTCCCTCTTGATGTTCTCTTCTGTGCTGTCTTCCCACAGCCCTTCCTGTCTCTACTGTAAAAACTTCCTTAAATCTCCTGTTCAGCTCCTCACATACCTCCTGATCATTTCTTGTGAGTTCTCCACCTTCTGTCCTTAATCTGATCACCTGGTCTTTGACTGTTGTCTTCCTCCTGATGTGGCTATACAACAGTTTCGGGTCAGTCTTGATACTCGATGCTATGTCATTTTCATACTGTCGCTGGGCCTCCCTCCTTACCTGTGCGTACTCATTCCTGGCTCTGCGACTGATCTCCCTATTTTCGTGTGTTCTCTGCCATCTGTACTTTTTCCATTCTCTATTGCACTTTGTTTTTGCCTCCTTACACCGTAGGGTAAACCAGGGGCTTGTTCTGGTCTTCCCGTTGTTACTGTTGCCCTGTTGTGTGTGTGTGTGTATGTGTGTGCGTGTGTGTGTGTGTGTGTGTGTGTGTGTGTGTATGTGTGTGTATGTGTGTGTGTGTGTGTGTGTGTGTGTATGTGTGCGAGTGTGTGTGTGTGTGTGTGTGTGTATGTACTCACCTATTTGTACTCACCTATTTGTGGTTGCAGGGGTCGAGTCCTAGCTCCTGGCCCCGCCTCTTCACCGGTTGCTACTAGACCCTCTCTCTCCCCGCTCCATGAGCTTTATCAAACCTCGTCTTAAAACTGTGTATGGTTCCTGCCTCCACTACGTCATTTTCTAGGCTATTCCACTGCCTTACAACTCTGTGACTGAAGAAATACTTCCTACTATCTCTCTGACTCATTTGTGTCTTCAACTTCCAATTGTGGCCTCTTGTTTCTGTGTCCCCTCCCTGGAACATCCTGTCCTTGTCCACCTTGTCTATTCCACGCAGTATTTTATATGTCGTTATCATGTCTCCCCTGACCCTCCTGTCCTCCAGTGTCGTCAGGCCGATTTCCCTTAATCTTTCTTCATAGGACATTCCCCTTAGCTCTGGAACTAACCTTGTTGCAAACCTTTGTATTTTCTCTAGTTTCTTGACGTGCTTTATCAAGTGCGGGTTCCAAACAGGTGCTGCATACTCCAGTATGGGCCTGACATACACGGTGTACAGTGTCTTGAATGATTCCTTACTAAGGTGTCGGAATGCTGTTCTCAGGTTTGCCAGGCGCCCATATGCTGCAGCAGTTATCTGATTGATGTGTGCTTCCGGAGACATGCTCGGTGTTATACTCACCCCAAGATCTTTCTCCTTGAGTGAGGTTTGCAGTCTTTGGCCACCTAGCCTATACTCTGTCTGTGGTCTTCTGTGCCCTTCCCCTATCTTCATGACTTTGCATTTGGCAGGATTAAATTCGAGAAGCCATTTGCTGGACCAGGTGTCCAGTCTGTCCAGGTCTCTTTGAAATCCTGCCTGGTCCTCATCAGATTTAATTCTCCTCATTAACTTCACATCATCTGCAAACAGGGACACTTCTGAGTCTAACCCTTCCGTCATGTCGTTCACATATACCAAAAATAGCACTGGTCCTAGGACCAACCCCTGTGGGACCCCGCTCGTCACAGGTGCCCACTGTGATACATCATTACGTACCATGACTCGTTGTTGCCTCCCTGTCAGGTATTCTCTGATCCATTGCAGTGCCCTTCCTGTTATATGCGCCTGATGCTCTAGCTTCTGCACTAATCTCTTGTGAGGAACTGTGTCAAAGGCCTTCTTGCAGTCCAAGAAGATGCAATCAACCCACCCCTCTCTCTCTTGTCTTACTTCTGTTATTTTATCATAAAACTCCAGAAGGTTTGTGACACAGGATTTGCCTTCCGTGAATCCGTGCTGGTTGGCATTTATACTCCTGTTCCGTTCCAGGTGCTCCACCACTCTCCTCCTGATAATCTTCTCCATAATTTTGCATACTAAACACGTCAATGACACAGGTCTATAGTTTAGTGCCTCTTTTCTGTCTCCTTTTTTGAAAATGGGAACTACATTTGCCGTCTTCCATACCTCAGGTAGTTGCCCAGTTTCCAGGGATGTGTTGAAGATTGTGGTAAGTGGTATGCACAACATATCTGCTCCCTCTCTAAGGACCCATGGAGAGATGTTGTCCGGTCCCATTGCCTTTGAGGTATCGATGTCCCTTAGCAGTTTCTTCACCTCCTCCTCATCTGTATGTATGTCGTCCAACACTTGTTGGTGTATTCCTTGTTGGTGTCCCCATCTGGTCTGTCCCCCCAGAGTCCTTCCTGTCTCTACTGTATATACTTCCTTAAATCTCGTGTTGAGCTCCTCACATACCTCTTGATCGTTTCTTGTGAGTTCTCCACCTTCTTTCCTCAGCCTTATCACCTGGTCCTTGACTGTTGTCTTCCTCCTAATGTGGCTATACAGCAGTTTCGGGTCAGATTTGACTTTCGATGCTATGTCGTTTTCATACTGTCGCTGGGCCTCCCTCCTTATCTGCGCATACTCGTTTCTGGCTCTTCTACTAATCTCCTTGTTTTCCTGGGTCCTATGCCTCCTGTACCTTTTCCATTCTCTGTTGCACTTGTGTGTGTGTGTGTGTGTGTGTGTGTGTGTGTGTGTGTGTGTGTGTGTGTGTGTGTGTGTGTGTGTGTGTGTGCCTACTTATTCTTTTGCACTAATTAATTTTACAGGCTAAGATCTGTTATGCTGCTTCAACTCATTTTAATGGCCGGTCCACTCTAAGATATACTACCATCCCCCAGGATGCCACCCACACAAGTCAACTAACACCTAGGTACCTACTTACTTCTAGATGAACAGGGACAGCAGGTGTAAGGTGACTAACACCCTGGTACCTACTTACTGTTAGGCGAACAGGGAGTTTAGGTGTAAGGTGGCTAACACCCTGATACCCATTTACTGCTAGATGAGCAGGGACAGCAGATGTAAGGTGACTAACACCCATGCCGGGGATCATATATGTATGAATCTATTTATGGTTGCAGTGACCGAATCTTAGCTCCTGGCCCCCCGCCTTTCAACTTGCTGCTTGTCAGATTCACTCCCTCCTAACCGGGTGGATCTTGTCGCACCTGCTCTTAAAACTATGTATGAAGCCTGCCTCCACGACATCTTCGTCAAGGTCATTTCACTTCCTGACCATCCTAAGACTGAAGAAATACTTCCTGACGTCCTCGTGACACATCTGTCTTTAACTTCCAGCTGTGCCCCCCAGTACCTGTTTCTCGCCTCTGAGCATTTTATATGTTATCATTTCTCTTCTTTCCTCTACTGTCGTCAGGCTTAGTTCCTTAGGTCTCTATCCCATACCCCTTAACTCTGGGACTAGTCTCGTTGTTTGCCTCTACACTTTCTCCAGTTTCTTAACACCGTTTATCAAATGTAGGCTCCATGTTGGAGCTGCGTACTCCAAGTTGGGTCTGACGTGTTTTATACAGGGTCTTGAATGACTGCTGAGATTTCTGAAGGTCTCTCGATTTACCAACCTGCCATATTTTTGTCAAGGCCACAACCTGCCGTAGTCTTGTAATATCAAGACCACAATAACAAAACAACAAGCAAACCCTCACGCTGGTGTCTTCAAGTAACTCCAGACAACTCTACGCTTCGTTATATATCTACTTAAGGCACTTGTAAAAGTAATCTTCCTGACAAAGTAATCGACCAATTACCTTGATAAATTATCATGATTATTACATTTACTTGCAACGCTAATGAGAGGGATCATTAAGAGGGCGTAGTGGAAGCTGGATTCTCTGTGCGTTAGGAGGGAGGAGGATGATACCTTACGCAAATTGTACTCACCTTAATGACAGTGAATACGCAGGTGTGCAATACGTAAGTGCTGCACATGTGTCTTACTCGTCATGTGAGAGTGTTGTACTCGCTTTGACAACTGAATGAGACAGGTGTGCAAATGCCTCGCACATGTGTCAACTTCACAGTAGTGTATACCATTACAGTACGATATTTGTACTCACCTTGCTAAATATAATGTTGAGATTATGTTCTTCGGCTAGAGAGAGAGAGAGAGAGAGAGAGAGAGAGAGAGAGAGAGAGACAGACAGACAGACAGAAATCTTTCGTTTGTATGTCCATTTTCGTGCCCTAGAAAGGTTCACGAGACAGACACCAGCTCACTGCTGCCGAACATCGGGACCTGTACAACACCAGCCCAGAAAGAGGTTTTAATGGCACCAGGGAATGCCAGGGAGTTTCAGGGTCAGCAAGAAGGGCCAGGGTGGCATAAGGAGTGCCAGGGTAGGCCAGTAGTGTCAGGGTGGGCCAAGAAGTGTCAGGATGGGCCAGGGAGTGCCAGGGTGGGCCAAAGTTTGCAGAGACGGTAGAAAGAAAGAACGTTGAAAATTTTTAGTGGATTTGAAGCAGCGAAGGAGAGGCCAAGAGAGGCCGGCGTTGATGATGTCTTGCAAAACTCCGTTGATATCTGACATCACGTTACACCTGTTATTAAATTGATGGTGTCAGCATGTGTGAAAGTGATGGTGTCAGCAGGTGTGAGGGTGATGGTGTCAGCAGGTGTGAGTGTGATGGTGTCAGCAGGTGTGAGTGTGATGGTGTCAGCAGGCGTGACTATGATGGTGTCAGGACGGATGTGGGAGTACACAGTTAACTAGCCACTACCATCCACAGGATGGATATGAGGTACACAGTAAACTAGCCACTACCATCCATAGGATGGATATGAGGTACACGGTAAACTAGCCACTACCATCCACAGGATGGATATGAGGTACACACTTAACTAGCCACTACCATCCACAGGATGGATATGAGGTACACGGTAAACTAGCCACTACCATCCATAGGATGGATATGAGGTACACAGTAAACTAGCCACTACCATCCATAGGATGGATATGAGGTACACGGTAAACTACCCACTACACGTACACAGTAAACTAGCCACTACCATCCACAGGATGGATATGAGGTACACAGTAAACTAGCCACTACCATCCACAGGATGGATATGAGGTACACGGTAAACTAGCCACTACCATCCACAGGATGGATATGAGGTACACACTTAACTAGCCACTACCATCCACAGGATGAATATGAGGTACACACTTAACTAGCCACTACCATCCACAGGATGAATATGATGTACACACTTAACTAGCCACTACCATCCACAGGATGGATATGAGGTACACACTTAACTAGCCACTACCATCCACAGGATGAATATGAGGTACACAGTAAACTAGCCACTACGGCGTGCAAAATCTAAGTCGTCTACTTATAACAATAAATAAACTCCCCTCCCCCCACCTGCCCAAAATACTAATAAGCACAAATACTTTCCATGTAAATTTAACATTTTTTATTTTTAAATTTCCAATTTAAACATTTTTTAATGTTTACACGAAGCAGCGTAATATTTAACGAAAATGTTTATATCTCTGGATTAAAGATATATTAATTTTTGTAATTTGCAAATTGTAATTTGTGGAAAAGTTTCTTTAACCTTTATTGTATTCTCTGAGGTATAAGTTTTTCATACGAAATCTAATTTGACTGATTGATTGATTGGTTGACTGATTAATTTGTCGAATGACTGGCTGATTAGGTTGATGAATTCCCGTGTTCGGTTGATGCACTGAGTCATGGCTCTGTTTCTCTGTCTCTTTCTCTCTTTCTTTTCCTGTGAGTCTGTTTCACACTGTTTCAGACTATGGTTCCCCTCCCTTCTCTGTGTGACTTGTCAATGGTATAAGTCGGACCGAAACGTCGTCAGCCTTTTCTAAATCAATTGGATGATTAAAAATCTCTCACATGAATGAACAGAGCAATATACTCTTGTCTAGTTCTAATTCTAAATTTTTATTTTTGTAATCTTAGTTCCTGGCATTTTCCAGGGTTCATAGATAAAGAAATCTTGAAGATTTATGAAATCACTAATGATCTAAAATACCCAAAATACTTAATTGATAAACGCTTTAAAAACTGCTAAAAATATATATTGCAATTCGTAAAAGGACAGTGTTATTCAACCAAGAAAATGTTGGTTACCATGGAAACCTTCTCGTTATACCTTCTCTAATTATGAATTTTGAAACCAAAGTTGCATTTAAAAATTTTGAAACATTTAAAAAATTTGATTAGAAATTCCCCAAAAAAATGCTGACGGCTGTGTTTACGAGATTCACTATAAAAATGTGATAAAATTTATTATGGTCAAACTGGGAAAAGTCTTCAAATAAAATTACAACATACATATAGCATTAGAAGTGGAGAAAAATCTAATGTTGTTTATTCATGTGAGAGATTTCAATCTTCCAATTAATTTTCCAAAAGCCGAGAAAGTTGTACCAGGCAGGTCTATGGTTAATTTAAATATAAGAGAATTAAGCTTAATAAAAATAGTTTTGATTTTAACATGAATCTTAGTTTAGGGTTATAAAAATTAGATATATCTAAATTTAATATAATTTGGGAAGAATTAAAGCTATTTGGCAGGTCCTCGACCACCTGACATCATATTGGGGCGGGTAAAGTGTCGTGTGTGAGGTGATAACTCTACCTGTAAGTCTTCGGCTGTTTTTCTGGGTTCTTGATGTGAGAAATGATGAAAGCACTTGGAATTTTACTAGTTTTTGGTAGTGGTTATTCTGTAACTATAAGTGGTGATGATGATAGTGGTGGTGATAGTGGTAGTGGTGATGACAGTGTGGTGGTGGTGGTGACAGTGGTGGTGGTGATGACAGTGGTGGTGGTGATGACAGTGGTGGTGGTGGGAATGGTATTGGTATTCTTGGTGTCAGTACACAGACAGCTAGCTGGGCCAAGTCTGTAAACTCTGTTATTATTATTATTATTATTATTATTATTAACCCCTGGGAGACGAGCTCTTCATCCCTATCATAACGTTCCTCCCTTTATTCCTTCTTTTCTTCCTTCCTTCCTACATTTCTTCCTTTCCTACCTTCTTACTTTCCTTCCTTCCTTCCAGAAATATACCACATCAACCCTTACCTATGATATACCATTGAAGAGTTTCGAAGTTTTACTTCTCTTGGAGCCCGGCCATGGGCCAGGCTCGTCTGGTGCTTGCCTGGCCACTCAGTCTGTTGTTACTTAAACACCTTAAGCATCTGGAAAGGGAGCGACGCCCCCTCCCTGGTGCTACTGGAGCGTTTGGGAGGTAAGTCAATTTTCTTCACCGGGTCTCACTGTCGTAAGTTGACCAAGAAAATTCTAAACTTAAAGTTCCGTAAGAAATTAAGTTTATTAATCGCTATATGAGACAATTTTTGGGTAAAAAAGTAGTGGTAGTTGTCTGGCAGTTATAACAGTAGTAGACTGGAAGTTGTAATAGTGGTAGTTGTCTAGCAGTTATAACAGTAGTAGTTGACTGGTAGTTGTAATAGTGGTAGTTGTCTAGCAGTTATAACAGTAGTAGTTGACTGGTAGTTGTAATAGTCATGGCTGTCTGGAAGTTATGATAGTGGTAGGTGACTGGTAGTTGCAATAGTGGTAGTTGTCTGGTTACAATAGTGGTAGTTGTCTGGTTATAATAATGGTAGTTGTCTGGTAGTTATAATAATGGTAGTTATAATAGTGGTAGTTGTCAGGCAGTTAAAATAATGGTAGTTGACTGGTAGTTGTAATAGTGGTAGCTGTCTGGTTATAATAGTGGTAGTTGTCTGGTAGTAATAATAATGGTAGTTATAATAGCGATAGTTGTCTGGTAGTTATAATAATGGTAGTTGTCTGGTAGTTATAATAATGGTAGTTATCTGGTTATTACAATAGGCTGTAAATAAACTGAGGCGGGATAACAGTTCTTAGCCTGTAAATTGTATTGTATAAACACTGCTGTAAGTGATACAAAGAGGGAGGAATATATGGAGAGAGAAAAAGAGAGGTAAAGAGAGTGGCGAAGGAATGTATAAGGAGAGCAAATGAAAGACTGGGTGAGATCAACAAATTTTGTTGAGAATAAGAAAAAGTTTTGGAGTGAGATTAATAAGGTGAGAAAGCCTAGGGAACGAATGGATTTGACAGTCAAAAATAGGAAAGGAGAGTTATTAGATCGAGAGTTGGACGTATCGGAAAGATAGGGAAGCCGTGATTTCGTGTATTGGACAGGGAGGTATAACATCTTGTAGGAGTGAGGAAGAGCCAATTGTAAGTGTGGGGGAGGTGCGTGAGGCAGTGGGTAGAAAGGGACTAAAGCAGCTGGGATTGATAGGATAAAGACAGAAACGTTAAAAGCAGGCGGGGATATAATTTTTAAGAAATGTATGGAAGAGGGTAATACCTAGAGACTGGCAGAAAGCATGCATAGTTCCTTTGTATGAAGGCAAAGGGGACAAAAGAGAGTGTAAAAAGTTTGGGGGAGTAAGTATACCTGGTAAAGTGTATGGTAGAATTATTATTGAAAGAATTAAAAGTAAGACGGAGAGCAGAATCGCAAATGAACAATGAGGCTTTAGGTAGGATATCAGACTAGAGGGAGGGATTATGGAGGAAGTGAATGTATTCAGATATTTAGAAGTAGACTTGTCAGCAGAAGAGAATCATAGAATTGATGAGGGGAAAAAGGTGAGTGACGCACTGAGGAGTTTGTAGAGACAAAGAACTTTATCCGAAGCAAAGAGGGGAATGTATGAGAGTATAGTTACACCATTGCTATTATATGGTTGTAAAGCATTGGTGGTAAATGTTGCAACAAGGAGAAGCCTGGAGGCAGTGGAGATGTCATGTTTGAGGGCAATGTGTGGTGTGATTATGCAGAGATTCCGTATTTTGGAAATTAGGAAGAGGTGTGGGATTACCAAACGTATTATTCAGAAAGCTGAGAGAATGGAACAAAGTAGAATGACTTGGAAAGTATATAAATCTGTAGTGGAAGGAAGGTGGGGTAAAGAGTCGGCCTAGGGAAGGTTGGAGGAAAGGGGTACAAGAGGTTTTGTGTGCAAGGGTCTTGGACTTCCAGTAAGCATGCGCGAGCGTGTTAGATAGGAGCGAGTGGAGACAAAGGGTTTTTAATGACTTGACGTGCTGTTGGAGTGTGAGCAAGGTAACATTTATAAAGGGATTAGGGGATACCGGCAGGCTGAATTTGAGTCCTGGAGATGGAAGTACAGTGTCTGCACTCTAAAGGAGGGGTGCTAATGTTGCAGTTTTATAACTGTAGTGTAAGTGTAGTGTAGTGTAGTGTAATGGATAATGAGAACCTTCAAAACTAGGGAGGCCAAGCCCATGATGACACTCTTCAGGTCACTTGTTCTATCTAGGCTGGAATATTGCTGCACACTAACAGCACCTTTCAAGGCAGGTGAAATTGCCGACCTAGAAAATGTACAGAGAACTTTCACGGCGCGCATAACGGAGATAAAACACCTCAATTATTGGGAGCGCTTGAGGTTCCTAAACCTGTATTCCCTGGAACGCAGGAGGGAGAGATACATGATTATATACACCTGGAAAATCCTAGAGGGACTAGTACCGAACTTGCACACGAAAATCACTCACTACGAAAGCAAAAGACTTGGCAGACGATGCACCATCCCCCCAGTGAAAAGCAGGGGTGTCACTAGCACGTTAAGAGACCATACAATAAGTGTCAGGGGCCCGAGACTGTTCAACTGCCTCCCAGCATACATAAGGGGGATTACCAACAGACCCCTGGCAGTCTTCAAGCTGACACTGGACAAGCACGTAAAGTCTGTTCCGGATCAGCCGGGCTGTGGCTCGTACGTTGGTTTGCGTGCAGCCAGCAGCAACAGCCTGGTTGATCAGGCTCTGATCCACCAGGAGGCCTGGTCACAGACCGGGCCGCGGGGGCGTTGACCCCCGGAACTCTCTCCAGGTAAACTCCAGGTAAGCATGCCTCTGGAAAGACAGTGACGGATTGAATAATAATGAGTGTTTCTTTTTTCGGGTCACCCTACCAAGGTGGGAAACGGCCGATGTATTAAAAAAAAACACCGCTAGAGAATCCCAGAACACAAGAGGCGTGAGGATAACTATTTTGTGTTCCTTATACATGCCTCTGGCAGCAAAAGCCTACTCGATTAGACCAGCAACTTCGAGGCCTAGTATAGGAGCTGACCACAGGGGGCGCTGACCCCCTGAAATCGACTCCAGGCGCGGCGTAAGTTGAAGCAAGTCCCTGTAGCCTGTGTTTTGATCTGAAAAGACATTTTCCTCCATAAGAGCTTAAATTTTTATCCAGCCCAACACACTGGAAACGGAGGTGTTCAGGTGACAGCGAGAGGCTCACCTAGAGTGAGCACGTTTCGCTAACGAATAGAAAGGCACAGTATCCTGATTGGAATAATACACATGTAACCCGTATGTAGAGGAAGATCATTACGACGACGTTTCTTTTTACTATGTACGGCTTATTTGTCCACGTTTCGCCCTGATTTCTTTATATTATCATACATAAAAAAGTATATATTTACATCATATATTTATATCAAAATTGATGTTTATCAAAACTCTGCAAGGGGCGAAAAGTAGTACAAATAAAAACGTTTCGCTCCTTTGTCTTTTGTTTCAGGTTCCACCTTAGTGTTATCCTGCCTTATCCAGCTCAGAGAATGGCTTTTACTGAACACAATAAGGTGTGAACACAAATGTGAACACAATAGTAAGTGTATACAGTAAGGTGTGAACACAATAGTAAGTGTATACAGTAAGGTGTGAACACGGTAAGGTGTGAACACAATAAGCAGTGAACACAATAGTAAGTGATTACAGTAAGGTGTGAACACAGTAGTAAATGAACACAGGTGTGAACACAATAAGTTGTGAACACAATAAGTTGTGAACACAATAAGGTGTGAACACAATAGTAAGTGAACACAATAGTAAGTGAACACAGTAAAGTGTGAACACAATAGTAAGTGAACACAATAGTAAGTGAACACAGTAAAGTGTGAATACAATAGTAAGTGAACACAATAGTAAGTGAACACAGTAAAGTGTGAATACAATAAGGTGTGAACACAATGAAATGTGAACATAATATAAGGTGAACACAATAGTAAGTGAAGACAATAATCAGTGAACATAATCAGTGAACACAATAAGCAGTGAACACAATAAGAAGTGAACACAATAAGAAGTGAACACAATAAGCAGTGAACACAATAAGAAGTGAACACAATAAGAAGTGAACACAATAAGCAGTGAACACAATCAGTGAACACAACCAGTGAACACAATCAGTAAACACAATCAGTGAACACAATAAGAAGTGAACACAATAAGAAGTGAACAAAATAAGAAGTGAACACAATAAGCAGTGAACACAATCAGTGAACACAGTGAACACAACCAGTGAACACAATCAGTGAACACAGTGAACACAATCAGTAAACACAATCAGTAAACACAGTGAACACAATAATCGAACACAATAGTTTGTGAACACAGGTGGAAGACAGACAATAATCGTGTAGTCGATCGATGTGAAACTTAAGATGTTTAAAAAAAAACATTTCTAATTAACATATTGTTTCCTTCCTGACAGTGAAAGAAGCCTGAGGTAGCAGTGAACAGTGAAAGAACAGTAACTGTGAAAGCAGTGACGATGGCGAGCAAGCAGTACAGTGAAAGAAGTGATCGAACAATTCTGTGATGAACTGAAGGCAGTGATGCAATGAAGTCATTGATGCAGTGAAGGAAGCAGTGCAATGAAGGCAGTGGTACACCCAAGGAAACGATAGAATGAAATCACTGCAAAATTGAAGTCAGTGAGGTGAACAATGCAGGAAGTGGAACGCTGAATGCAGTCGGACTTTGAATGAAGTGTTACAGTGAAGACAGTGGTACACTGAATGAAGTGTTACAGTGAAGGCAGTGGTACAGTGAAAGCAGTGGGACAGCGAATAAAGTTGTTGATGAGAAAAGGGTCTCAGTTGAATGCAATGAATGCAGGGATAAATTGAAGAAAGTGAAGACAGAGCTTAACATAATGAATGAAATAATGCGTACGATATTTCGCGGTGAAAGAAACGATTTGCTTTAAGGCAAATGAAGGCAGTGGAGATAGTTATGTTTTGAAGGAAGTCCCATGAATGAAGTAGCTTAGTGAATGCAATGTTTCAGAACCATTGGTGAAATGAATTCACTGAATGTAATGAAAGAATTTGTTGAAAGCAGGGAAGGGCAAGGTGAAAACAGAATTTAAAAAGAATGCAGCAGTGCTATAAAATGAATGCAGTGGCTTCATGAAAGAAGGCAATTGTTCCATGTAATGAATGCAGTGGCTTTGCAAAATGATTGCAGCAGTGCCATACAGTGAATATTATTGTGAAAGAAGCTTCTATCCCTAAGGAAAATTAAGTAAGTAGGTAGTATAACTGTATATGACAGGAATGAAGGCAGTGACATAAGAAAACAATGAAATCAGTGGCACTGTGAATGAAATGAATGAAGGCGATAATGTGTTGAATAACAGGAATGAAGTCAGTGGCGCTCTGTAAAGAATTGAAGTCAGAGGCCTCGTAAATCTGGTAGGGAGAAAGAAGTGAAAAAAGAATGCATTGAAGGAAGAGCCAGACTGGAATTCAGGGGACGTCAGATGAACAGTGATGTCAGTGATACCGTGAAGGCAACAGTGATAGAAATGAGAGCAGTTACAGCGTGAAAACAGTATTGAAATGGGGCGTAAGAATCCCCAAGACTTCTAATCCGCTCTTGACCAATAGGACATCAGCATTGCCATGACGCCACCGGATGCTGCGGCTGTTCCACCAACGAGGACGCTGCATCTCTCTGCTCTCCTTCTTCTCATCTCTATACGCGCAGGTATGTGGTCAAATTTGTGTATGTGACGCATAGGATAGATCTATGTCGACATAGCAAGAAGACATAGTCTGTGTTTTTCTGTCTTGTTATTGATTAGTTAAAATTGTGAAATACGACTTAATAATGCTATACATGGAGTGAAACATGACGGAGATGCAGACGCACACACACACACACACACACACACACACACACACACACACTCAAATGAGATGTTAGGAAGTATTTCTTCAGTCATAGAGTAGTCAGGCCGTGGAATAGACTAGAAAGTGACGTAGTGGAGGCGGGAACCACACACAGTTTTAAGGCAAGGTATGATAGAGCTCATGGGGCAGGGAGAGAGAGGACCTAGTAACAATCAGCGAAGAGGCGGGGCCAGGAGCTGTGACTCGACCCCTGCAACCACAAATAGGTGAGTACACACACACACACACGTTATGAAGACATCAATTACAGAGTGTGAAGCAGAAATTTGAGTGGAGGCTGGAAATTTATGAGAGATATGGGAGGGTGATGAAGACAGATGTAACGTTGATGGGGTGACGCTGGTGGCAGCGGCGGCGGCGACGGCGGCGTCGCCGGCTGCGGTAGTGTTTGTGTTGCTGTTGATGGTAGTAATATTGGAAGAGATGGTGATGGAAGTGGTGGTGGTGGTGGTGACAATTGCGGGGGTAATGGTGGCGGTATTGGCGATGAGAATGATTGTAGTTGTGGTGTGATGGTCGTGGGCGGTGGTGATGGTAGTGGTGGTGGTGGTTTTAGTGGTGGTGGTGATTGTAGTGGTGGTGGTGATTGTAGCTGTGGTGCGATGGTCGTGGGTGGTGGTGGTGATGGCAGTTGTGGTGGTGATTGTAGTGGTGGTGGTGGTACAAAATCTGGATGGGTTACCTCAAAGACACCTGAGGGTCGTTTCCGGGGGGTCATCGCCCCCTCGGCATGGTCCCAGACCAGGCCTCCTGAAGGATCGAGGCCTCATCAGCTAGGCTGTTGCTGCTGGCCGCACGCATCGGCTGGTCAGCCAATGAATTTTTATATATTATAATTAGATACATCAGCAGTGTGTTGCTACACTATTATATATGATAGTTACAGAGTGTGAACAAAATATGTCTGTCTCCCTGCTATATATCATCTTAAAACGTGTTTATGGTATTTAAACATTCAGCCTGAGATGGGAGACTTCAGCACTGTCAGCGTAAGATAGGAGATTTCACTAGTGTCAGCCTGAAATGGGAGACTTTAGTAGTGTCAGTCTGAGATGAGAGACTTCAGTAGTCTCAGCCTGAGCCGGGAGACTGTATAGATATCTTCATAAGAATTCCCTTTTTGCTATGTATGGGATAGGCTATCCTGAGAGATGGTAATTCCCAAGTGACAGTAATTGCAGCTCTGCTGGAAGGAAACCTTTGAAGCTACTGTATCTGATGAACCTTAATGGAATACGTGACGATATCCTCATCGCCGTAATGATACCTCTGAGCTAAGGCTGACAATGTTCCACACTACGTTCGTTACCCATCCTGTGTGAAAAATATGACAGGGGAAACAACTAGCTTTTGTTACCACTGCGTAGCTATTGTTACCACTGCGTAGCTATTGTATAATAGAACGCTACTGATGTATTCAATTTCACTAAAAGGAAGAAATAGATCGATAAAGACCCAGGTAATTATTTATGGGTATGTAAACAGAGGGAGTGAATCCGAGTCCTGTGGTTGTATACCGAGGTTGTTACCACTGACAGGTGATTATTGACGGTTATCACCAAGAGAAATCTTGAAGGCATCTGGTACGTTGTACCTCGTCGCTATTTGCCTTTGTAATAACGGAGAGTCCGACTCGTGAAAATAACGATAATCGTAAGGAGGTAAGAAACGCAGAAGTTACGACATCGCATCACCGTGTTGCTGGTCCTGTGTGTTGTTGATTTTATCTATGATGCCTTGAGCTTTATGAGTTCTGATGAATTAGGCATATGTGCAACATTTGGGTATCTTTGTAGACGTTTTGCCAAACAGTGGCTTTATCAGTGCAATACAAGGATATAATGTGAAGAATGTAGAAGAAATCAATCCCTCAGCCTTGGAGTTGGTGAAGAGCACCGTAGTAAGAACATAAGAACATAAGAATCTGAAGTACAGGCAGGAAGCTTAACGTTTATATAAAAGCATCAGATGAAGGAGATGCAGCATTTGAAGGCAGTGCCACTGGTAGGCGGGATTCCCCAGTGGAAGTAGGTCATACTGAAGCAAGCCTTGGGTATGAACTACTTCCACTTAGAAATCCCGCCTACTAGTGACAATGCTTTCTTGTACTACACGTCCCTCACATGACGCCAGTATATAAGCGACAAACTCCAAGCCTATGTTTCAAATTCTTCAAGACTACGGTGTTCTTTACCAACTCTAAGGATGAGGGACTGATTACCTCATTTTTTATATATAATTCTACATTCATCACATTATATCCTTGTGTTGTATTGATAAAGCTACGTCAACAATGTCAACATTTGTTGCACATGTGTCCAATTCTTCATCTTGTCCGTACTGTATACCATTCATGTACACTAATGCATTGATAAATCCACTAGATGGCGAAACGTCTGCAAGTAAAGATACCCAGATGTTGCACATGTGCATTATTCATCATCTTGTCGGTATTAAATACCAATGATACACAACGCACGAGTCCTGTTCCCGGAAATCCAATCTTAGCTGCTCGCTGGTCCTGTCTTTTCATGTTTCTGCCTTTAAGGGCTGCGACGACTTCAGCAGCATGAGTCCTGATCCCAGACGTCTTCACTGCCTCCAGCCTTCTCCTTGTTGCAACATTCACCACCCATGCTTCGCACCCATATAAGAGCGTTGGTATAACTATACTCACATACATTCTTCTTTTTGCTTCCATGGATAAAGTTCTTTGTCTCCACAGATTCCTCAGTGCACCACTCACCTTTTTTCCCTCATCAATTCTATGATTCACTTCATCTTTTATACACCCGTCTCCTGACACATCCATTCCTAAATATCTGAACACATTCACCTCCTCCATACTCTCTCCCTCCAATCTGATATCCAGTCCATTGTTACCTATTTTTTTTATCCTTATCACCTTACTCTTTCCTGTATTCACTTTCAATTTTCTTCTTTTACATATCCTACCACACTCATCCACCAACCTCTGCAACTTTTCTTCAGAATCTCTCAAAAACACTGTGTCATCAGCAAAGAGCAACTGTGACAACTCCCACTTTGTGTTAGATTCTTTATCTTTTAATCCCGCACCTCTTACCAGCACCCGAGCATTCACTTCTCTTACAGCCCCATATATAAATATATTAATATATATATATATTTTTTTTTATTTTTATTTTTATTATTAAACTGCAACATTAACACCCCTCCTTCAGAGTGCAGGCACTGTACTTCCCATCACCAGGACTCAAGTCCGGCCTGCCGGTTTCCCTGAACCCCTTCATAAATGTTACTTTGCTCACACTCCAACAGCACGTCAAGTATTAAAAACCATTTGTCTCCATTCACACCTATCAAACACGCTCACGCATGCCTGCTGGAAGTCCAAGCCCCTCGCACACAAAACCTCCTTTACCCCCTCCCTCCAACCTTTCCTAGGCCGACCCCTACCCCGCCTTCCTTCCACTACAGACTGATACACTCTTGAAGTAATTCTGTCTCGCTCCATTCTCTCCACATGTCCGAACCACCTCAACAACCCTTCCTCAGCCCTCTGGACAACAGTTTTGGTAATCCCGCACCTCCTCCTAACTTCCAAACTACGAATTCTCTGCATTATATTCACACCACACATTGCCCTCAGACATGACATCTCCACTGCCTCCAGCCTTCTCCTCGCTGCAACATTCATCACCCATGCTTCCACACTCATCCACCAACCTCAGCAACTTTTCTTCAGAATCTCCCAAGAGCACAGTGTCATCAGCAAAGAGCTACTGTGACAACTCCCACTTTATGTGTGATTCTTTATCTTCTAACTCCACGCCTCTTGCCAATACCCTCGCATTTACTTCTCTTACAACCCCATCTATAAATATATTAAACAACCACGGTGACATCACACATCCTTGTCTAAGGCCTACTTTTACTGGGAAATAATTTCCCTCTTTCCTACATACTCTAACTTGAGCCTCACTATCCTCGTAAAAACTCTTCACTGCTTTCAGTAACCTACCTCCTACACCATACACCTGCGACATCTGCCACATTGCCCCCCTATCCACCCTGTCATACGCCTTTTCCAAATCCATAAATGCCACAAAGACCTCTTTAGCCGTATCTAAATACTGTTCACTTATATGTATCACTGTAAACACCTGGTCCACACACCCCCTACCTTTCCTAAAGCCTCCTTGTTCATCTGCTATCCTATTCTCTGTCTTACTCTTAATTCTTTCAATAATAACTCTACCATACACTTTACCAGGTATACTCAACAGACTTATTCCCCTATAATTTTTGCACTCTCTTTTGTCCCCTTTGCCTTTATACAAAGGAACTATGCATGCTCTCTGCCAATCCCTAGGTACCTTACCTTCTGCCATACATTTATTAAATAATTGCACCAACCACTCCAAAACTACATCCCCACCTGCTTTTAACGTTTCTATCTTTATCCCATCAATCCCGGCTGCCTTACCCCCTTTCATTTTACCTACTGCCTCACGAACTTCCCCCACACTCACAACTGGCTCTTCCTCACACCTACAAGATGTTATTCCTCCTTGCCCTATACACGAAATCACAGCTTCCCTATCTTCATCAACGTTTAACAATTCCTGGAAATATTCCCTCCATCTTCCCAATACCTCTAACTCTCCATTTAATAACTCTCCTCTCCTATTTTTAACTGACAAATCCATTTTTTCTCTAGGCTTCCTTAACTTGTTAATCTCACTCCAAAACTTTTTCTTATTTTCAACAAAATTTGTTGATAACATCTCACTCTTTTTACATTGCTTCACCACTCTCTTAACCTCTCTCTTTTTCTCCATATACTCTTCCCTCCTTGCATCACTTCTACTTTGTAAAAACTTCTCATATGCTAACTTTTTCTCCCTTACTACTCTCTTTACATCATCATTCCACCAATCGCTCCTCTTCCCTCCCGCACCCACTTTCCTGTAACCACAAACTTCTGCTGAACACTCTAACACTACATTTTTAAACCTACCCCATACCTCTTCGACCCCATTGCCTATGCTCTCATTAGCCCATCTATCTTCCAATAGCTGTTTATATCTTACCCTAACTGCCTCCTCTTTTAGTTTATAAACCTTCACCTATATATATATATGTATATATATATATATATATATATATATATATATATATATATATATATATTACATAATTAATTACTGAGAGGAATGTAAATGTACATAAGAACTGACAAATGTTCATTATATTTTTGAGATCATAGATTACAGGAATGTTTTAAGCCTTTGTACCAGTACATGCACAAACTAGTTCATGCTTACAGGAGTGCTGCAACCATATATACCGAGACATGAGCATGAATATGCGTAAAAACCAATTTTGCCCGCTCCTACCAAATAAATGTCAACAGTCCGTCTTGCTGAGCAGATGCGAGAAACATGACTGTAATTGACTGTACGAGCCCTGAAATTTATAGCTTTGCCGGCAGCTTCATATCGCAATAACAGGGTAGCAACAACCTCCACACAACGAAATATAGAGAAAAAGAAAAGAGAAGCAGTGGGTGATAAAACATGGGAAGGACGAAGATGGAGGAGGTGCACTAGGGAAGACCAGGTACCGGTTAGTCTAGAAGGCGACAGAGTGCTGCCCGGGGAATAAATCAGTGAAGAAATGGAGGACGAGTGGTGTGGACGGTGGGCCGTGTTCTGAATAAGTAACCCATGAGAGAGAGAGAGAGAGAGAGAGAGAGAGAGAGAGAGAGAGAGAGAGAGAGAGAGAGAGAGAGAGAGAGAAATAGATACAGAGTACATTACACAGAGAGCAGAGGATTTTAAAACACACACACAAAGGTTGTCTCCTTAGAACTTTCAGCTTCTACCTAGATTAAGAAATATCGCAAAAAACCTAGGAGAGAAAGATTAGATAGATAGATAGATAGATAAAGAGAGAGAGAGAGAGATAGAGAGAGAGATACTGATGTTTTGTTATGTGTGGGACAGTGCCCCGCCTCACACTCGTCTAAAAACCTTCACAACTTTACTTATTACACTTAGAGAAGTATGAATAACTTCCCCAAGGTCAGTACTCCTGAGATACCAGAAGAATTTCCTTCACCTTCCTATCTATGGAATAACTGAAGTGGAAACCTCAGGGAAGCCAAGTAACCGCTTATTTAGCGTTGCTATATCCGATGTTAATCAACCAGTGGCTTTACCAGTACTGATATACTCGTGGTTAAGCCAGCCACTGGCTCACCGGTCTTCCATACCAGTGGTTAAACATTCACTGGCTTACCAATGTTATAAACCTGTTAAGCCACCACTGGCTTACGGAAGCCAGGTTTCAATTCAGTCTACGGTTGCAGACTGGTAGTCAGTCAATTATCTTGTCTCTCCTTCCCCTCTCTCTCTTTCTTTCTTTCTCTCTCTCATCCCTCTTGGAAAGTTCCCGGAGTCAATGTCTTCTCTTTCACTCATTTAATACCCTATGTCTCATTTCACTTTGAGCATTCACTTGCTATTTCTCTTCTTGGAGCATTCACTCGCTATTTCTCTTCTTGGAGCATTCACTCGCTATTTCTCTTCTTGGAGCATTCACTCGCATTTCTCTTCTTGGAGCATTCACTCGCTATTTCTCTTCTTGGAGCATTCACTCGCTATTTCTCTTCTTGGAGCATTCACTCGCTATTTCTCTTCTTGGAGCATTCACTCGCTATTTCTCTTCTTGGAGCATTCACTCGCATTTCTCTTCTTGGAGCATTCACTCGCTATTTCTCTTCTTGGAGCATTCACTCGCTATTTCTCTTCTTGGAGCATTCACTCGCTATTTCTCTTCTTGGAGCATTCACTCGCTATTTCTCTTCTTGGAGCATTCACTCGCATTTCTCTTCTTGGAGCATTCACTCGCTATTTCTCTTCTTGGAGCATTCACTCGCTATTTCTCTTCTTGGAGCATTCACTCGCATTTCTCTTCTTGGAGCATTCACTCGCTATTTCTCTTCTTGGAGCATTCACTCGCTATTTCTCTTCTTGGAACATTCACTCGCTATTTCTCTTCTTGGAGCATTCACTCGCTATTTCTCTTCTTGGAGCATTCACTCGCTATTTCTCTTCTTGGAGCATTCACTTGCTATTTCTCTTCTTGGAGCATTCACTTGCTATTTCTCTTCTTGGAGCATTCACTTGCTATTTCTCTTCTTGGAGCATTCACTCGCTATTTCTCTTCTTGGAGCATTCACTCGCTATTTCTCTTCTTGGAGCATTCACTCGCTATTTCTCTTCTTGGAGCATTCACTCGCTATTTCTCTTCTTGGAGCATTCACTCGCATTTCTCTTCTTGGAGCATTCACTCGCTATTTCTCTTCTTGGAGCATTCACTCGCTATTTCTCTTCTTGGAACATTCACTCGCTATTTCTCTTCTTGGAGCATTCACTCGCTATTTCTCTTCTTGGAGCATTCACTCGCTATTTCTCTTCTTGGAGCATTCACTCGCATTTCTCTTCTTGGAGCATTCACTCGCTATTTCTCTTCTTGGAGCATTCAATCGCTATTTCTCTTCTTGGAGCATTCACTCGCATTTCTCTTCTTGGAGCATTCACTCGCTATTTCTCTTCTTGGAGCATTCACTCACTATTTCTCTTCTTGGAGCATTCACTCGCATTTCTCTTCTTGGAGCATTCACTCGCTATTTCTCTTCTTGGAACATTCACTCGCTATTTCTCTTCTTGGAGCATTCACTCGCTATTTCTCTTCTTGGAGCATTCACTCGCTATTTCTCTTCTTGGAGCATTCACTCGCATTTCTCTTCTTGGAGCATTCACTCGCTATTTCTCTTCTTGGAGCATTCACTCGCTATTTCTCTTCTTGGAGCATTCACTCGCATTTCTCTTCTTGGAGCATTCACTCGCTATTTCTCTTCTTGGAGCATTCACTCACTATTTCTCTTCTTGGAGCATTCACTCGCATTTCTCTTCTTGGAGCATTCACTCGCTATTTCTCTTCTTGGAGCATTCACTCGCTATTTCTCTTCTTGGAGCATTCACTCGCATTTCTCTTCTTGGAGCATTCACTCGCTATTTCTCTTCTTGGAGCATTCACTCGCTATTTCTCTTCTTGGAGCATTTACTCGCATTTCTCTTCTTGGAGCATTCACTCGCATTTCTCTTCTTGGAGCATTCACTCGCTATTTCTCTTCTTGGAGCATTCACTCGCTATTTCTCTTCTTGGAGCATTCACTCGCTATTTCTCTTCTTGGAGCATTCACTCGCATTTCTCTTCTTGGAGCATTCACTCGCTATTTCTCTTCTTGGAGCATTCACTCGCTATTTCTCTTCTTGGAGCATTCACTCGCTATTTCTCTTCTTTGAACTTGCACTCACTATTTCTCCTCTCTGGCTATGCACTCGCTATCTGAACACTCAAAGACTGAACACCAGCTCCTCAACCTCTGACGGGACTAAACATGCAGGTGTTTTTCCTGAACCTTTCATCAATGTCGTGAATAAAACATGTGTAACACCTGAGTGTCTTTATTGGGGGAGATGTTTTTGTCTGCACACCTGTCTTTATTAGTCTAATATTGAGACACAACTCTGAATTAGGTTAATAAAGCTGCTGTAACTCCTTCGGGATTTCTAATTATACATCGTCTATGTAGCAATTAGAAATTAAGCATTTAAATCTAATTCTAATGAAAAAGTCGGAGATCCAGCCCGGTGGCTGCGAGAAAGGTATCCCTGTATCTCATAAGCCCAGACTCTTCTACCTCAGTGATCCTAAAATGGTATCCCAAGATCCCATAAACCAAGCCTCCTCTACTTCATTGAACTGAGGAAGGTATCCCTGTATTCCACGGCCCGTCCCTTAGTTCTATTACACCAGTCCTAAGTTGCGTGTGCTTTTACCAAGTTTGAAGCCTATCGGACGATGTGTTCTCAAGGGGAAATAAAAAGTTAAATAGGAAACGACTTCGGTGATACGTGATTATTGTTCATATGAATGCCTGTTTGAGTTTGCAGAGTTGGGTTCTAACTCCTGGGACCTCTTGATAACAATCTAGTGATTGAGGTGAATTAGTCGTGACATATGCTGCTGTGAATCACTGACTGAAGCCATCTGTTACAAGGGTGGTAGGTGAGGGAGGTAGGTGAGGGAGGTAGGTGAGGGAGGTAGGTGAGGGTGGTAGGTGAGGGTGGTAGGTGAGGGTGGTAGGTGAGGGTGGTAGGTGAGGGTGGTAGGTGAGGGTGGTAGGTGAGGGTGGTAGGTGAGGGTGGTAGGTGAGGGTGGTAGGTGAGGGTGGTAGGTGAGGGTGGTAGGTGAGGGAGATAGGTGAGGGTGGTAGGTGAGGGTGGTAGGTGAGGGAGGTAGGTGAGGGTGGTAGATGAGGGAGGTAGGTGAGGGTGGTAGGGGAGGGAGGTAGGTGAGGTAGGGAGGTGGGGTAGGGAGGTGATGGAGGGAGGTGAGGTAGGGAGGTGAGGGAGGTAGGTGAGGGAGGGAGGTGAGGGAGATAGGTGAGGGTGGTAGGTGAGGGTGGTAGGTGAGGGAGGTAGGTGAGGGAGGTAGGTGAGGGTGGTAGGTGAGGGATGTAGGTGAGGGAGGTAGGTGAGGGTGGTAGGTGAGGGAGGTAGGTGAGGGAGGTAGGTGAGGGAGGTACGTGAGGGAGGTACGTGAGGGAGGTAGGTGAGGGTGGTAGATGAGGGTGGTAGGTGAGGGAGGTAGGTGAGGGAGGTATGTGAGGGAGGTAGGTGAGGGAGGTAGGTGAGGGTGGTAGGTGAGGGTGGTAGGTGAGGGTGGTAGGTGAGGGAGGTAGGTGAGGGTGGTAGGTGAGGGAGGTATGTGAGGGTGGTAGGTGAGGGTGGTAGGTGAGGGTGGTAGATGAGGGAGGTAGGTGAGGGAGGTAGGTGAGGGTGGTAGGTGAGGGAGGTAGATGAGCGAGGTAGGTGAGGGAGGTTGGTGAGGGAGGTAGGTGAGGGAGGTAGGTGAGGGAGGTAGGTGAGGGAGATAGGTGAGGGTGGAAGATGAGGGAGGTAGGTGAGGGAGGTAGGTGAGGGAGGTAGGTGAGGGAGGTAGATGAGGGAGGTAGGTGAGGGAGGTAGGTGAGGGAGATAGGTGAGGGAGGTAGGTGAGGGTGGTAGGTGAGGGTGGTAGGTGAGGGTGGTAGGTGAGGGAGGTAGGTGAGGGTGGTAGGTGAGGGAGGTATGTGAGGGTGGTAGGTGAGGGTGGTAGGTGAGGGTGGTAGATGAGGGAGGTAGGTGAGGGAGGTAGGTGAGGGTGGTAGGTGAGGGAGGTAGATGAGCGAGGTAGGTGAGGGAGGTAGGTGAGGGAGGTAGGTGAGGGAGGTAGGTGAGGGAGGTAGGTGAGGGAGATAGGTGAGGGTGGAAGATGAGGGAGGTAGGTGAGGGAGGTAGGTGAGGGAGGTAGGTGAGGGAGGTAGATGAGGGAGGTAGGTGAAGGAGGTAGGTGAGGGAGATAGGTGAGGGAGGTAGGTGAGGGTGGTAGGTGAGGGTGGTAGGTGAGGGTGGTAGGTGAGGGTGGTAGGTGAGGGAGGTAGGTGAGGGTGGTAGGTGAGGGAGGTATGTGAGGGTGGTAGGTGAAGGTGGTAGGTGAGGGTGGTAGATGAGGGAGGTAGGTGAGGGAGGTAGGTGAGGGTGGTAGGTGAGGGAGGTAGATGAGCGAGGTAGGTGAGGGAGGTAGGTGAGGGAGGTAGGTGAGGGATGTAGGTGAGGGAGGTAGGTGAGGGAGATAGGTGAGGGTGGAAGATGAGGGAGGTAGGTGAGGGAGGTAGGTGAGGGAGGTAGGTGAGGGAGGTAGATGAGGGAGGTAGGTGAGGGAGGTAGGTGAGGGAGATAGGTGAGGGTGGTAGATGAGGGAGGTAGGTGAGGGAGGTAGGTGAGGTAGGTAGGTAAGGGAGATAGGTGAGGGAGGTAGGTGAGGGAGGTAGATGAGGGAGGTAAGTGAGGGAGGTAGGTGAGGGAGGTAGGTGAGAGAGGTAGGTGAGGGAGATAGGCGAGGGTGGTAGATGAGGGAGGTAGGTGAGGGTGGTAGGTGAGGGAGGTAGGTGAGGGAGGTAGGTGAGGGAGGTAGGTGAGGGAGGTAGGTGAGGGAGGTAGATGAGAGAGGTAGATGAGGGAGGTAGGTGAGGGAGGTAGGTGAGGGAGATAGGTGAGGGAGGTAGGTGAGGGAGATAGGTGAGGGTGGTAGATGAGGGAGGTAGGTGAGGGAGGTAGGTGAGGGTGGTAGGTGAGGGAGGTAGGTGAGGGTGGTAGGTGAGGGAGATAGGTGAGGGTGGTAGATGAGGGAGGTAGGTGAGGGAGGTAGGTGAGGGAGGTAGATGAGAGAGGTAGATGAGGGAGGTAGATGAGGGAGGTAGGTGAGGGAGATAGTTGAGGGAGGTAGGTGAGGGAGATAGGTGAGGGTGGTAGATGAGAGAGGTAAATGATTGAGGTAGGTGAGGGAGGTAGGTGAGGGAGATAGGTGAGGGAGGTAGGTGAGGGAGGTAGGTGAGGGAGGTAGATGAGAGAGGTAGATGAGGGAGGTAGGTGAGGGAGGTAGGTGAGGGAGATAGGTGAGGGAGGTAGGTGAGGGAGATAGGTGAGGGTGGTAGATGAGGGAGGTAGGTGAGGGAGGTAGGTGAGGGTGGTAGGTGAGGGAGGTAGGTGAGGGTGGTAGATGAGGGTGATAGGTGAGGGTGGTAGATGAGGGAGGTAGGTGAGGGAGGTAGGTGAGGGTGGTAGATGAGGGAGGTAGGTGAGGGTGGTAGATGAGGGAGGTAGCTGAGGGAGGTAGGTGAGGAAGGTAGGTGAGGGTGGTAGATGAGGGTGGTAGGTGAGGGTGGTAGATGAGGTAGGTAGGTGAGGGAGGTAGGTGAGGGTGGTAGATGAGGGAGGTAGGTGAGGAAGGTAGGTGAGGGTGGTAGATGAGGGTGGTAGGTGAGGGAGGTAGGTGAGGGAAGCAGGTGAGAGAGGTAGGTGAGGGTGGTAGGTGAGGGAAGCAGGTGAGAGAGGTAAGTGAGGGAGGTAGGTGAGGGAAGCAGGTGAGGGAGGTAGGTGAGGGAGGTAGGTGAGGGTGGTAGGTGAGGGAGGTAGGTGAGGGAGGTAGGTGAGGGAGGTAGGTGAGGGAGGTAGGTGAGGGAGGTAGGTGAGGGAGGTAGGTGAGGGTGGTAGGTGAGGGTGGTAGGTGAGGGAGGTAGGTGAGGGAGGTAGGTGAGGGAGATAGGTGAGGGATGTAGGTGAGGGAGGTAGGTGAGGAAGGTAGGCGTGGGTGGTAGATGAGGGAGGTAGGTGAGGGTGGTAGGGGAGGGAGGTAGGCGTGGGTGGTAGGGGAGGGTGGTAAGTGAGGGTAATAGGTGAGGGTGGTAGATGAGGGTGGTAGATGAGGGTGGTAGGTGAGGGTGGTAGGTGTGGGTGGTATGTGTGGTAGGTGAGGGTGGTAAGTGAGGGCGGTAAGTGAGGGTGGTAGGTGAGGGTGGTAAATAAGGGTGGTAGGTGAGGGTGGTAGGTGAGGGTGGTAGGTGAGGGTGGTAGATGAGGGTGGTAGGTGAGGGTGGTATGTGAGGGTGGTAGATGAGGGTGCTAGATGAGGGTGGTAGGTGAGGGTGGTAGGTGAGGGTGGTAGGTGAGGATGGTAGGTGAGGGTGGTAGATGAGGGTGGTAGATGAGAGTGGTAGATGAGGGTGGTATGTGAGTGTGGTAAGTGAGGGTGGTAGGAGAGGATGGTAAGTGATGGTGGTAGGTGAGGATGGTAAGTGATGGTGGTAGGTGAGGATGGTAAGTGATGGTGGTAGGTGAGGATGGTAAGTGATGGTGGTAGGTGAGGATGGTAAGTGATGGTGGTAGGTGAGGATGGTAAGTGATGGTGGTAGGTGAGGATGGTAAGTGATGGTGGTAGGTGAGGATGGTAAGTGATGGTGGTAGGTGAGGATGGTAAGTGATGGTGGTAGGTGAGGATGGTAAGTGATGGTGGTAGGTGAGGATGGTAAGTGATGGTGGTAGGTGAGGATGGTAAGTGATGGTGGTAGGTGAGGATGGTAAGTGATGGTGGTAGGTGAGGATGGTAAGTGATGGTGGTAGGTGAGGATGGTAAGTGATGGTGGTAGGTGAGGATGGTAAGTGATGGTGGTAGGTGAGGATGGTAAGTGATGGTGGTAGGTGAGGATGGTAAGTGATGGTGGTAGGTGAGGATGGTAGGTGATGGTGGTAGGTGAGGGTGGTAGGTGAGGGTGGTAGGTGAGGATGGTAAGTGATGGTGGTAGGTGAGGATGGTAAGTGATGGTGGTACATAAGGGTGGTAGGTGAAGGAGAGTGGAAGAATATCGATCAACATCTGTGTCAAGAAGCTATCTGTAATGGGGTGAAGATCAGTCATTTGACGATCATTGACAACACTCACGTGACCTTGACAACACTCACGTGACATTGACAACACTAACGTGACATTGACAACACTCACGTGACATTGACAACACTAACGTGACATTGACAACACTCACGTGACATTGACAACACCCACGTGACCTTGACAACACTCACGTGACCTTGACAACACTCACGTGACCTTGACAACACTCACGTGACATTGACAACACCCACGTGACCTTGACAACACTCACGTGGCCTTGACAACACCCACGTGACCTTGACAACACTCACGTGACCTTGACAACACCCACGTGACCTTGACAACTCTCACGTGACCTTGACAACACTCACGTGACATTGACAACACTCACGTGACCTTGACAACACTCACGTGACCTTGACAACACTCACGTGACCTTGACAACACTCACATGAACTTGACAACACTCACGTGACCTTGACAACACTCACGTGACCTTGACAACACTCACGTGACCTTGACAACACTCACGTGACCTTGACAACACTCACATGAACTTGACAACACTCACATGAACTTGACAACACTCACATGAACTTGACAACACTCACATGAACTTGACAACACTCACGTGACCTTGACAACACTCACGTGACCTTGACAACACTCACGTGACCTTGACAACACTCACATGAACTTGACAACACTCACGTGACCTTGACAACACCCAGGTGATCTTGACAACACTCACGTGACCTTGACAACACCCACGTGACCTTGACAACACTCACGTGACCTTGACAACACTCACGTGACCTTGACAACACTCACGTGACCTTGACAACACTCACGTGACCTTGACAACACTCACATGAACTTGACAACACTCACGTGACCTTGACAACACTCACGTGACCTTGACAACACTCAGGTGAACTTGACAACACTCACGTGACCTTGACAACACTCAGGTGAACTTGACAACACTCACCTAAACTTGACAACATTCAGGTGAACTTGACAACACTCACGTGACTTTGACAACACTCACGTGACCTTGACAACACTCACGTGACCTTAACACCCACGTGACCTTGACAACACTCACGTGACCTTGACAACACTCACGTGACCTTGACAACACTCACGTGACCTTGACAACACTCACGTGACCTTGACAACACTCAGGTGAACTTGACAACACTCACGTGACCTTGACAACACTCACGTGACCTTGACAACACTCACATAAACTTGACAACTCTCAGGTGACCTTGACAACACTCAGGTGACCTTGACAACACTCAGGTGACATTGAGAACACTCAGGTGACCTTGACAACACTCAGGTGACCTTGACAACACTCAGGTGACCTTGACAACACTCAGGTGACCTTGACAACACTCACGTGACATTGACAACACTCACGTGACATTGACAACACTCACGTGACATTGACAACACTCACGTGACATTGACAACACTCACGTGACCTTGACAACACTCACGTGACATTGACAACACTCACGTGACCTTGACAACACCCACGTGACCTTGACAACACTCACGTGACATTGACAACATTCACGTGACCTTGACAACACTCACGTGACCTTGACAACACCCACGTGACCTTGACAACACTCACGTGACCTTGACAACACTCACGTGACCTTGACAACACTCACATGAACTTGACAACACTCACGTGACCTTGACAACACCCACGTGACCTTGACAACACTCACGTGACCTTGACAACACTCACGTGACATTGACAACACTCACGTGACATTGACAACACTCACGTGACCTTGACAACACTCACGTGACATTGACAACACTCACGTGACCTTGACAACACCCACGTGACCTTGACAACACTCACGTGACCTTGACAACACCCACGTGACCTTGACAACACTCACGTGACCTTGACAACACTCACGTGACATTGACAACACTCACGTGACATTGACAACACTCAGGTGAACTTGACAACACTCACGTGACCTTGAAAACACTCACGTGACCTTGACAACACTCAGGTGAACTTGACAACACTCACATAAACTTGACAACACTCACGTGACCTTGACAACACTCAGGTGAACTTGACAACACTCACGTGACCTTGACAACACTCACGTGACCTTGACAACACTCACATAAACTTGACAACTCTCAGGTGACCTTGACAACACCCACGTGACCTTGACAACACTCATGTGACATTGACAACATTCACGTGACCTTGACAACACTCACGTGACCTTGACAACACCCACGTGACCTTGACAACACTCACGTGACCTTGACAACACTCACGTGACCTTGACAACACTCACATGAACTTGACAACACTCACGTGACCTTGACAACACCCACGTGACTTTGACAACACTCACGTGACCTTGAGAACACTCACGTGACCTTGACAACACTCACGTGACATTGACAACACTCACGTGACCTTGACAACACTCACGTGACATTGACAACACTCACATGAACTTGACAACACCCACGTGACCTTGACAACACTCACGTGACCTTGACAACACCCACGTGACCTTGACAACACCCACGTGACCTTGACAACACTCACGTGACCTTGACAACACTCACGTGACCTTGACAACACTCAGGTGAACTTGACAACACTCACGTGACCTTGAAAACACTCACGTGACCTTGACAACACTCAGGTGAACTTGACAACACCCACGTGACCTTGACAACACTCACGTGACCTTGACAACACTCAGGTGAACTTGACAACACTCACGTGACCTTGACAACACTCACGTGACCTTGACAACACTCACGTGACCTTGACAACACTCAGGTGAACTTGACAACACCCACGTGACCTTGACAACACTCACGTGACCTTGACAACACTCACGTGACCTTGACAACACTCACGTGACCTTGACAACACTCACATAAACTTGACAACACTCACGTGACCTTGACAACACTCAGGTGAACTTGACAACACTCACGTGACCTTGACAACACTCACATAAACTTGAGAACACTCACGTGACCTTGACAACACTCACGTGACCTTGACAACACTCAGGTGACCTTGACAACACTCAGGTGAACTTGACAACACTCAGGTGAACTTGACAACACTCACGTGACCTTGACAACACTCACATTAACTTGAGAACACTCACGTGACCTTGACAACACTCACGTGACCTTGACAACACTCAGGTGACCTTGACAACACTCAGGTGAACTTGACAACACCCACGTGACCTTGACAACACTCACATAAACTTGACAACACTCACGTGACCTTGACAACACTCAGGTGAACTTGACAACACTCAGGTAAACTTGACAACACTCACGTGACCTTGACAACACTCACGTGACCTTGACAAGACTCAGGTGAACTTGACAACACTCACGTGACCTTGACAACACTCACGTGACCTTGACAACACTCACGTGACCTTGACAACACTCACATAAACTTGACAATTCTTAGGTGACCTTGACAACACTCACATGAACTTGACAACTCTCAGGTGACCTTGACAACACTCAGGTGACCTTGACAACACTCAGGTGACCTTGACAACACCCACGTGAACTTAGAACTGACAACAATCGCATTAACTTAAAATTGACATCTTAGAGAAACTGAAATTATCGTCTCCAACTCCTTCAACTCTTACGAGTCTTCCAGTTCCTGCAACTCCTGCAACTCCCGCAACTCTTTCAACTCCTCCAACTCTTTCAACTCCTCCAACTCTTTCAACATACCAAGAAACCCCCCCCCCCCCCCCCAAAAAAAAAATGGAATTATTTGTAACAAACCTATCTGGAGGTTTATCTGGAGAGAGTTCCGGGGGTCAACGGCCCCGCGGCCCGGTCTGTGACCAGGCCTTCTTAGGTCAGTGTCCCAGGATGCGACCCACACCAGTCGACTAACACCCAGGTACCCATTTTACTGATGGGGAACATAGACAACAGGTGGAAAGAAACACGTCCAATGTTTCTACTCTGGCTGGGAATCGAACCCAGGCCCTCACCGTGTGAAGCGAGAGCGTTAACCACCAGGCCACCAGAGCCCTACTAAATTATAATTATTGTAAAAATGTCTTCTAGAATTATTAGCTAGAAAGTTGGCTTTAATTTCAGAATTTGTGAGCTCGCCTAGTTTTGTTTGGTAGTTTCTAGTCACAGCTGTGACTAGTGACACTGTGATCTTTGACACACACACACACACACACACACACACACACACACACACACACACACACACACACACACACACACACACACACACACACACACACACGACCACAACAAGGACAAGCTGAAAATTCTAAACTCTTAGGAGCCTCATATGTCCAGATAATTATTAATATAATGTTGAGTTACGACAAGACTGGTGGCCATGGAGAATACTTCTCCAGAGAACTCTGATATACCTGTCACCTTCATCACCAGGTAATAACTACCATCACCACGCACACACTACCATGACTCCACACAATACTCAAGCACCACCATTAATGGTTCAGTCAGTAGTTACACACACACACACACACACACACACACACACACACACACACACACACACACACAATCTTATTATTAACACATCGGCCGTTTCTCACCTTAGCAGGGTGACATGCGAAAGAAGAGAAACTTTCATTATTCACTCCATCACTGTCTTACAGAGGCGCACTTACACTACAGTTATAAAACTGCAACATTAACACACCTTCTTCAGAGTGCAGACACTGTACTTACCATCTCCAGGACTCAAGTCCGGCCTGCCGGTTTCCCTGAATCCCTTTCATAAATGTTACCTTGCTTACACTCCAACAGTACGTTAAGTCCTAGAAACCATTTGTCTCCACTCGCTCCTATCCAACACCCTCACGTATGCTTACTGGAAGTCCAAGCCCCTCGCACACAAAAAGCTGCGAAAAGGAGAATAGAGACTGTCATGTGAATATCATGCAGAGAATTAGGAGTGTAGATACTGAATGGTCATTTGGGGTGATCCAGAGTACAATACAGAGGACTGAAGACGGGTTGTTGAAGAGGTTTGTCTATGTAGAGAGAGAGAGAGAGAGAGAGAGAGGAGCGGGGTTGAAAAAGTAGGTGTAGAAATCTAAGGTGAAAAGTGAGAGGAACGGATGGGAAAAGGGATAAGAGACACTTTAAGCTTTAGGGGTTGATGATATTAGACACCATTATGTTTGTATTTTTAACCCGGAGTGTTAACCACCCAGGATAATCTAGAAAAGTCAGTGCGTCATCGAGGACTGTCTGTCTTATTTCCATTGTGATCCTTCAGTCTTGCCCCTCCCCCAGGATGCCACCCACATCAGTTCCCTACTTACTGCTAGGTGAACAGTGACAGCAGGTGTAAGGTGACTGACATCCTGGTACTTACATGCTGATATGCTGCTAGGTGAACAGTGACAGCAGGTGTAAGGTGACTAACATCCAGGTACCTACATACTGCTAGGTGAACAGGCACAGTAGAGACTGAAATAACGTACTAGTGTAGAATAGTGACTGAAATAAAGTACTTGTATAGTGCAGAGATTAAAATAACGTTGACTGTGTCTCAGTTATCTGTGAACAGCAAAACATGACATAAAATTAGGCACATGTGCAGCGTCTGGGTATCTTTAATTGTAGACGTTTCGCCATCCGGTGGCTTTATCAGTACAATACAAGGACAAAAAGTGAAAAAAATATATACAAAAGATGAGGTAATCAGTACCTCAGTCTTGGAGTTTGTGAACAGCACCGTAGTCTTGAAGGAACTGCAGCACAGTCATGGAGCTTGGTGCTTATATACTGGCGACAGGTGAGGGAGGTGCAGCAGACGAAGGCATTGTTACTGGTAGGTGGGAATCCCCAGTGGAAGCAGGTTATACCCGGGGGGTGATCCAGTAGTAAGCAGGAATCCCCAGTGGAAGCAGGTTATACCCGGGGGGTGATCCAGTAGTACGCAGGAATCCCCAGTGGAAGCAGGTTATACCCGGGGGGTGATCCAGTAGTAAGCAGGAATCCCCAGTGGAAGCAGGTTATACCCGGGGGGTGATCCAGTAGTAAGCAGGAATCCCCAGCGGAAGCAGGTTATACCCGGGGGTTGATCCAGTAGTAAGCAGGAATCCCCAGTGGAAGCAGGTTATACCCGGGGGGTGATCCAGTAGTAAGCAGGAATCCCCAGTGGAAGCAGGTTATACCCGGGGGATGATCCAGTAGTAAGCAAGAAGATTACGTAGGTGAAATGACTTTTATGACGAAACTGTAACCCAGTTATATACCATGTGTTTTAGTGGAAACAAGATACGTCTAGTATCTCCCTACTGTATTCTGTACATTACCTGCGTGAACTAACTGTAAATTATGAAATGATTAGCATTTTCCGTGATGTAACAGTGGTCAGTGGGGTCTGGTAAAGACCCGTTGTGACCTCTGTAATCATCTATTTTTGCGCTATCGTTCACAGGATGACCGTAGCGTGCGCAATAAACCAGCCGCCAGGCACCTCAGACAAAAAAACCCTACGGGATCGATATCCAAACTTAACATTGTGTTGTTTCTCACTGTCACGTTCATAGTGACTTTGGTGACATCTTCGGAGTGAACGATGATGACACTTCGTGAAAAGTACACAAATGCGTATTTAGGGAAAACTGAACGAACTTTTTTGACTCACGAAATCGAAGTAACACGATTGGAAGCAAACCAGAGAACGGGTGGGATTTGAACCCATGAATTACTCGCCATGGGCTCAAATCGAATTCTATAGCACTACTTCTACATTCTCTAGTAGTATATAACTCTTGATGTACACGCACCGAGAACAGTGTATGTACATATCAGGGTGCGTATTTTTAGTTGTACAGCGTTGTACACCCAACATTAAACTTAATTAAAAACACATCTGAGTGTTTCAAAAATATTTAAAAAATATTTCAAGAATGTTTCAAGAATATTTCAAGAATATTTCAAGAATATTTCAAGAATATTTCAAGACAGAAATATACTCGTTCACTGCACGTCCTTTGTAATTTATAGGTAAAAAGAGAGAATAAGCTGGTAATTGGTCTGTTCTTCCTCAACACAGACCAACACTGAAGCGACAATGTTATATTCACACGTGACTCCACTCGTAAGTGGTCTTGGAGATGAAATAACAGATGCAAACATACAGCAGTTGTGTGGGAGAGAGTGGATGCCGTGGGTCGCAACATCTGCCTCGTAGCTGCTTCACACTACTGGAAATTCCACATAAAGGCAGCAACACAGTGTTGGAACAACTCGTAACTAACCCGAGAAATGGACACCGAGATGTGTTCTTACGAAACGTCGTTCTAAGCTCTTTATATGCGGGTTATTTGTGTGTTCATTTTTGGACACAAAAATAATTCTTACAAGGGAAGCTGAAACTTAAGACGACGTTTCGGTCCGTCTTGGACCATGAACTAGTCAACAGTGGTCCAAATTGGACATAGTTCATGATTCCTAGAGGAGTCAAGACGTAATTTAGATTTTAATTGCAATTTGTGATCTAGTTAAGAACTGCGGAGTTCTAGCTAACTGTTATGGGGGTAATTAAGCATTATCACCACGGGACAGCAGGTTAGGTTAGGTAAGGTACAAGTGTTTCTTGAAGCGAGTCTGTCAAATGATGACCCGCTGCTGAAGTGTTTGGTCATCTGACCAAGACCTTCCACTGGCTTACCTGTAAGAGGCACACACTGCCTGGGGAAAGCCAAGCAGTCAGATTTGTTCTGCAGGAGACTGTATCTACCTATTCTATACATTAAGAACCTTGCAGGATGCGGTTTGGTTGACCTGGGTAGTGATTCCTGCTGACGGCGTTGCAGGGAGAACATTCCTGCCGATGGCGCTGCAGTCCTGGGAATTCCTTTAGCCTACGTCAGCGCTGAAGCTCAGCAGCCGTGATCAGATAATCACAACATGTGTGTAGGAGAGAGCGATAGAGAGCCTGATAAGGACGAGAACTATACCTGTATTCAGAGAACAATATGTGTGTGTGTGTACTCACCTAGTTGTGTGTGTGTGTACTTACCTAGTTGTATGTGTCTGTGTGTGTGTGTGTGTGTGTGTGTGTGTGTGTTCTCACCCAGTTGTACTCTCCTAGTTGTGGTTGCAGGGGTCGATTCACAGCTCCTGGCCCCGCCTCTTCACTGGCCGCTACTGGGTCACTCTTCCCGCTCCATGAACTTTATCATACCTCTTCTTAAAGCTGAAGTATGATAAAGGTCATGGAGCGGGAAGAGTGATCCAGTAGCGGCCAGTGAAGAGGCGGGGCCAGGAGCTGTGACTCGACCCCTAAAACCACAACTAGGTGAGTTCAACTAGGTGTGTGTGTGTGTGTGTGTGTGTCTGAGGGCTATTAGATAATCAAACTAGCTTGTCTGCGGTGGTAATTCGTTACAACCGACCATTCCTACTATGTGGAGTCCGTCTTACCCGGCCGATCAATTTCCACCTTCCGTCGCTTCTTAACATCACTCACGGCTCCCCTTTCTCAAAATAGATCCCTATCTATTTCTCAATTTCCTCATCAATCACCTCACAAGCCGTTCCCACTCCCACTCAGTCTATTTCTATTTGCGTCATCATATGTACGCAAACTTTCTCCGTATTTGCGTCAACAAACGTAAACACTCTCTTTCCTTTAGTTAATTATTTGCTGATCCTCTCTAATTACTGCGTCATAAAGCATGCGCACTTATTCCTTAGTTTTTTATTTGCGTCATCAAACATACGCACTCCTTCCTCGCTCTATAAGACTCTATCGAGAGCGAAACGTGACCTGTTAAAGGTCTACGCAAGCGAAATGTGATTTATAAAGTCTAACACAAAATGTAAGAAAACATTTGAGAAATTTCTATACAGGGCGAAATGTGACTCGATAAAGTTCTATAGAGAGCAAAACATAAGGCTCTATCGAGAGCGAAACATGATTTGTTAACGCTCTATATAGCAAAATATGACTTGAAGCTCTTCCCCTGGACGAAATATGACTTGATAAAGCTCTACACAGAGCAATGTATGACTTTATAAAGCTCTACACAAATTGAAGCATGACTTGATAAGGCTCTACACAGAGCGAAACATGACTTTATAAAGCTCTACACAGAGCGAAACATAATAAATCTCTACATAGAGCGAAACGTCGTCCCAGTGGAAGCTTGTTTTTCAAAATGTTTCGTTTCTTTACTGTTATCGTCAATAACGACATTTCGCCCTACCGTTTCCCTCACGTTTCTGTTATCTGCGCAAGTAAGCAACGGAACAACGGAACCCGTTGACTAACAGTGCGCTACGAAATACATTTTCGCAGCGAGGCATAACATCCGTATTTATGCAATAACGGACGTCATCCGTAGACCGCAATAAGTGCCGAAATCCGTGTGAGCGCACTAAGCAAATCAACCCGTATTTACGCTGTTTAAGCGGGGAAATCTATACGATGCAGTAAGCGCCGTGGCTGATGGCGAGTGTGGAGTCGAGTATAATATTTACCACTTATGGGAGCAGCTGGGGCTCAACACGGTGGATGTAGCCACGATACAGCAAGGTGGGTTTAATGATGTATGTTGTAGGAAATATTATTTCCTACAGGAAAGGGTGAGTAGTGGTGGTGAGTGGTGGCGGTGGTAGGAGTGGTGGTGAGTGATGGGTAGTATTGTTGGGGAAGAGATATACAGTGGACCCCCGGTTAACGATATTTTTTTCACTCCAGAAGTATGTTCAGGTGCCAGTACTGACCGAATTTGTTCCCATAAGGAATATTGTGAAGTAGATTAGTCCATTTCAGACCCCCAAACATACACGTACAAACGAACTTACATAAATACACTTACATAATTGGTCGCATTCGGAGGTGATCGTTATGCGGGGGTCCACTGTATTTGAGATAATGTTTGTAGTGGGGAAATGTGGGTGTTATTAGTGTGTGTACTCATCTGTATGTGGTTGGAGTGGGTCGGCTCATAGCTCCTGGTCCCATTTTATCGCTGGTCCTCTCTCTTCCTGTTCCAAGAGACTTATCGTAGCTCTTCTTAAAGTTCTGTATGGATCCTGCCTCCACTACTTCACTCTCCAGGTTGTTCCACTTCCTGATAACTAAGGCTGAATGAATACTTCCTAACATCTCTATGACTCATGCGAGTTTTTAACTTCTAGCTGTGACCCCTTGTTGCTGTGACCCCTTGTTGCTGTGTCCCATCTCTGGAACATACTGGCCCTGTTCACCCTGTCAATTCCTCTCGGCATTTTATACATCGTTATCATGTCTTCCCTGTCCCTCCTGTCCTCTAGTGTCGTCACGGTGAATTCCCTTAACCTCTTCTCATAGGACATAACCCTTAACTCGGGGACTAGTCTTGTTGTAAACCTTCACACCTTTTCTGATTTTTGACGTGGTTGACCATGGTTTGTGTCCTGCATGTGTGTGTGTTCCAGTGGAAGAGGTGAGTGAGTGTGTTCCAGTTGAAGAGGTGAGTGAGTGTGTTCCAGTTGAAGAGGTGAGTGAGTGTGTTCCAGTTGAAGAGGTGAGTGAGTGTGTTCCAGTTGAAGAGGTGAGTGAGTGTGTTCCAGTTGAAGAGGTGAGTGAGTGTGTTCCAGTGGAAGAGGTGAGTGAGTGTGTTCCAGTTGAAGAGGTGAGTGAGTGTGTTCCAGTTGAAGAGGTGAGTGAGTGTGTTCCAGTTGAAGAGGTGAGTGAGTGTGTTCCAGTTGAAGAGGTGAGTGAGTGTGTTCCAGTTGAAGAGGTGAGTGAGTGTGTTCCAGTTGAAGAGGAGGTAGAACAAGGTGAGTGAGTGTATACTGTTGTGACTCATTATCTTAGACGTCTAGTGAACTGACTGTATTTCTCTGGTCTCCATTAATTAGAGCTTAACTTCTCATAAAGTCAAGCTCAATACTGATGACACAAACAGATGTACAGACCATTGGTAAACCAACTGAATAATGGTCAAAAACTTCCCAGTATGTATTTTGTGTCTCACGAAGACCAAGTAAACATTGAGGAAGGCATCAAAAAATGCATATTACTTGATAATAAATTTCTGGAACATGACCTGAATACCTACTACAGCAAAACAACAAACAGTGTTAGACATCCAGAAGATGTACCTAAATACCAGGACACAGCAAATCTCAAATATAAAAAGAAACTAATTTTCAGACTGGAATGTCCCTGTATATTGTATACGAAAATGGAATACAGTACCGACAGGTTGATACATAAGACACATGTACAACAGTTAGGTATCTTTATTCCAATACGAAAATGGAATACAGTACCGACAGGTTGATAAATAAGACACATGTACAACAGTTAGGTATCTTTATTCCAATACGAAAATGGAATACAGTACCGACAGGTTGATAAGTATAGATTCTTACTTAACTGTTGCATATGGTTTTGCTTACCATCCCGGCATATTTTATGCATAAAAAATATCAGTAAATGAAGACAAATCGCTCCTAATTGCTCAGCGAGAGAAGGTAACGGTAGTTTTCATGACGAAATGTTGACAATTAACTACGTGGCTAAGAACTGCAGAAAAATAGAAGAGAAGAAATGTGAAAGGTCGAAAGATGCGTAGTTTTGTAACGAATAGTTCAGAGAACCGACAAGTTGATGAATTAGACAAATATGCAGTACTTGGCTATATTATATAAACAGACTGCAGCTTATATAAACAGACTACAGCTACCTACACTTACGACTCCACTAGACCGGACGTAGACAACTGATCGCAACGCTGTTACAATACCGGACACAACTGGCGCAACACCGAAAACTGGCGAGAGAGAAACACAAATTCAGAGCAGAACTTTACTAAGACGTTTTGCCTGAGTAACTTGGACCGGTGAAGGCTGTTTCAGAGGTGAAACTTTTCAGTTAAGTTCCAGTCTCCTTTTGTGTCTTACTCTCTACCTGTCACTTTACTGTCAGTTGATGGTCTGTTAATAATGGTCTGTTGATAATGGTCTGTTGATAATGGTCTGTTGATAATGGTCTGTTGATAATGGTCTGTTGATAATGGTCTGTTGGTAATGGTCTGTTGATAATGGTCTGTTGATAATGGTCTGTTGATAATGGTCCATTGATGATGGTCTGTTGATAATGGTCTATTGATAATGGTCTGTTGATAATGGTCTGTTGATAATGGTCTGTTGGTAATGGTCTGTTGATAATGGTCTGTTGATAATGGTCCATTGATGATGGTCTGTTGATAATGGTCTATTGATAATGGTCTGTTGATAATGGTCTGTTGATAATGGTCTGTTGATAACGGTATGAAATACCGACAAATTGAAGATTAAGATACTTGTACAACAATTGGGTATCTTTATTGATGAAACGTCTCGCCTACACAGTAGACTTCTTCAGTCACAGAGGCAGCAGTAGTAATGAAATAAAGATGATGTAATCAGTCCATCAACCTTGAAGAAAAAGTATTTGAGGTGGTCAGTCCCTCAGCCTGGAGAAGAGTTCAGGAACTTTCTCAAGCTCCTGGAGAGCGAAACGTTGCCACAGTAAAATGTCACATTAGTTGTACAAGTATTCTGATTCACCGCTCCTCGCCAGTGTAACAACCTCGAGGGTAGTTACAATGTCTGAAGTGGAAGGTCTCGGCCAAATGACCAAAACCTCCAGCTGACACGCGTCAGGAAACACCTGACGAACCTTACCTGACGAACAATGACACATCTTACCAACCAACTCTTATCAAAGCACAAAATAACACGATAGTCAAACATTCCCACTGTAAAAAAAAAAAATGTCACAAGGGGTACTTCGAGTATACATGGAAAGGATTTCGGGGGTCAACGCCCCCCGCGGCTCGATCTGAGACCAGTCCTCGTGGTGGATCAAGGTCTGGGTACTACTAAATATATGTATTCCCGTGGTGAAATTTGACCAGTTACTTTCACTAACATCGCCAAAATTGTCCCAGGAGAGACAGTTTAAAAAATATAGAACTTTGATTCCCCCACTATAAGCTTGGCGCCCCCCGGGGCTTTACTTTTTACATTAATTAGTTTTTAACTTTTATGTCTTCTGACTCTAATTTCTTCGTAGTTCGTACTGGTGTTGTAATGTGCTTCTATAGATTCTGATGATGGTGATAGATCTCACCGAAACTTTTATAATAACACACACACACATACGAGATATATATGTCGTGGCGAATAGGTAAAACTTGCCATTTTGGCTTAAATACCAACGCTTTTCTTGCCGAATTAGGCAAGCGAGCATTTGTGTACGTAATAATTTCGCAAAAATTATTCTGAACCTAACGAAAAAAAATATATTACATTGTGTTTCTTGGTTATTAAATTATTGTAAACTTATCTAAAATATATTTAGCTGGAATAGGCTAAGTTATATTGTGCTTGTTATGATAAGGTTAGGTAAGTTTTCTAAGTATTTTTTGGTGCAAAATTATTAATTTTCAAATTAACATAAATGAAAAAATATATCTAATTGACCAATGTTACCTATTCGGCACGACAATATATATATATATATATATATATATATATATATATATATATATATATATATATATATATATATATGAGATTTTCGCATTATAATCAGTGACAAACACATAACAATATACTAGCCATGTATCTGTCACACCTCATATACTGTATGTACCATCCTTGTATCAACAATGTATCTCATAAACCTTTTTGTACCATATTATGTAATAAAATATACTTATTGGTAAAAAAGAATGAAAAGATGGGATGGTAGGGGAAGTGGAATATTTAAACGGCTAAAGGAAGAAATCCAAATATTCTTCCTTGAAGCCTTTTTATCCACTTCTCCGAGGCTGTGGTCCCACAATTTACATATATATATATATATATATATATATATATATATATATATATATATATATATATATATATATATATATATATATATATATATATATATATATATAATGTTAAATGGATGGCGAGGAAGTTCAAAGTGAGAGCCACTGAGAGAATAAGAAAAAAATATTTTGGAGAGAGAAAGAGAGAGAGAGATCAATAAAGTGAGAAAGCCAGGAGAGCAAATGGATCCAGCAGCTAAAAACGAAAGAGGGGGAGAAGTTAGATGGTGAGGTGGAGGCACTGAAAAGATGGAGAGGATATTTTGACGAGTTGTTGAATGTTAGTGATGAAGGGGAGGCTGTGATTTCATGCACTGGCTGGGGAGGCATTTCTTTTATTATATACATTGATCACTTTTACTGGCTAACATCTGTTATCCTTCCTCATCTCATTTCAAACCCCAACAACCTCGTATAGGTGTGTGAACCGGAGTCTGAGGCTGAGGTGGGGAAGTGCATGAGACATTAGGTAGATTAAAAGCGAGTAAAGAAGATGGGATAGAAGGAATTGGCAGAGATAAGGGAAAAGGGAAGAAAAGTATAAGCCTGTTAAATGTACCGGGTAAGGTACAGAATTATTATTGCAAGGCTTAAAGGTAAGGCACACAGAAAACAAGTACATGGATAAGGGGGCAAGATCTGTTTATTGCATTTATAGATTTACAAAAGGCATTTGATATTGAAACCATATAGCAGATGATGCAAATGTATTGCATAAGTGATAGGAAAAGACTTTTTTGTCGATATTAACAATATTGCAACTGGCTGGGAATCGAACCCTCCGATCCTTGAGCATGCCTCGTGAGATCGTGAGAAACTCGCCAAAATTTTAAGACTCCTTAATCCACTCAGTCATCAATACTTTTAACATCAGGTGACTAGTACCACTGGACATAACACTCGTCATGCCAGCAAATACGTTGCCATGGAAGCAACAGAACTAATTTCATTCTTCTCCCGTTTGGAATACCAGTCTTCACGAGTAGTACCTTTATTAATGCATCCACGAACGAGTGGTTTTAAGCAACTAGCAATACTGCGATTTGCAGGGAATCGAATCCCCGGGTGGATTAAGCGTCTCGGAATTTTGGCGAGCTTCTCACCAGGCGTGCTGAAGGATTGGGGGTTCGATTCCCGGCAAGTAGGTGTATTGTTTATTGCTGAAAACCACTCGTTCGTGGATGCATTAATAGAAGAGGGAAATACTACTGGAGCAATCAGGCTTATAGCTAGTGAGGATACCATCGCCCCTAAGGATGCCACTACAGCACAAGCTCTGAAGGGCTCCCAGTACTTCCCTGGTAGTGCAGCAGGTGAAGAACATTTAATCCTACAGGATCCTGATGTACTCACCTAATTGTAGTTGCAGGGGTCGAGACTCAGCTCCTGGCCCCGCCTCTTCACTGAACGCTACTAGGTCCTCTCTCTCCCTGCTCCATGAGCATTACGTATGGTTCCTGCCTCCACTACATTGCTCGCCAGACTGTTCCACTTCCTGACCATTCTATGACTGAAGAACTGCTTCCTAACATCCCTGTGACTCATCTGAGTCTTCAACTTCCAAGAGTGACCCCTTGTTTCTGTGTCCCATCTCTGGAACATCTTGTCTCTGTCCACCTTGTCTATTCCACACAGTATTTTGTATGTCGTTATCATGTCTACCCTATCCCTCCTGTTCTCCAGTGTCGTCAGACCGATTTCCCTCAACCTTTCTTCATAGGACATTCCCCTTAGCTCTGGAACTAACCTTGTTGCAAACCTTTGCACTTTCTCTAATTTCTTAACGTGCATGATCCGGTGCGGGTTCCAAACTGGTGCTGCATACTCTAGTATGGGCCTGACGTACACGGTGTACAGTGTCTTGAAAGATTCCTTACTTAGGTATCGGAATGCTAATCTCCCCAGCCTTGATGCATACCTGGAAAGATGTGTACAAAGCTGCCATGTCATTCCCAGAGGGCTCAGCAGGAAGTTTCACGGGTTGAAGGACGCAACATTTAAAACAAATGCTCAGTCCAGCACTCGGGGATGTTGCGGAGAGTTTGTCTGAGCTCTCCAAATTTCCCAATGTGTTCCTGGCTAGCTGTGTCCCGGAGGCCATTATGCCACTTTTCTTTGGTGAATCACAATGCGCACTCCGGAAAAAAGAATGGAAGAATCAGGTCCACTGCAGTTGGCAACACCCTTCGGCATCTTGTCGACAAGGCTGCAGCGAAAATACTGAGCCACGAGGCTGCAACAATGTTGAAACCAACTCAGCTCGGTTTTGATGTTCAACAAGGCCTTGAAGCAGCGGCTCATGCAACAAGGGTATATATTAATATGTCATATCAAAAAGCCCATATTAAATTGGACTTTGCTAATACATTTAACTTAGTTTTTATACACTTCCCCTTTATACCTTCAACCAGTCGTGCTGTAGTGGTGCTTGTAAACTCCTGTTTGGGGAACATGAAATTGACTCATATGAAGGGGTGCAACAGGGAGGACCTTCTCGTCTCTTTTCTATTCTGTCTGGTCACGAAGGAAGTCACAGAAGCGCTCTCCAGTGAGCTCAGATGATGGTACCCTAGATGGCACTACAGAACCTCTCCTAGAGGACCTCAGTAAAATGACATTGGAGTGAGCCTTGGCCTATCTTTAAACCCTTCCAAATGCGAAGTAGTTTCTGCCAACCAATAGATCATTGAGGATATTAGTGCTGCTTTATCAGGAGCACAATCCATTGATCCAGCTAATAGCACTCTTCTTGATGTTCCTCTAAGGTCCAGTGCCATCGATCTGATTCTAGGCTGATGGATGGCAGGATGAAAGACACTGATACTCGTGATGCCTTCTATCTACTCACCAGATGCTTGTCAATCCCAAAACTCACTTCTTGAGATGTTCCCCAGCCTTCTACGGTCCAAAACTCAAGGAATATGACTTCCTCCTAAAGACCATGCTCGAGAGTGTACTTAATTTTAACCTCGAAGAACGACAGTGGTTGCAACCCTCACTTCGAGTTAAGCTTGAGGGGCTCTCAGTACGTAAATCTTCTCAGATTGCCGTTCTAGCTTTCTTATCCTCCTCCATAGCATCGGACAAGCTAATAAAGCGAATTCATCCAGACGACCTGGGTGGTGCTGCAGGAATGCAGGATCCAAGTTGGACCAGGGCCATTACCGAGTGGGAGACACTCGCTATTCCAGTAACAAAATACAGTGCAGCACTGGCCTACAAACAGTCCAGATGGGATAGCCCCCATTGCCGAAAAGGTGCATAACAACATGTTCAGTCGCAAACATATAACAGGGGGATTGCCTTTCTAAAAGCTGTGAATGCACTTCACTCAGGGGACTTTCCTAACAGTGCTCATATCGACAATGGGAACACGCCTAGACCCACAGACCCTCCGTATTGCAGTGGCTCTCTTCGCTGCCCAAACTCACACGGAATATACGTGTATTTGTGGCGATGCACAAGCCGACCAGTATGGTCTACATGGTCTAAACTGCTCAAAAACCAAGGACTGGCATGCGAGACACAGTGAAGTCAACATCATGAAGAGGAGCCTTGCTACAGCTGGGTGCCCTGCTGACAGCCCCGATCACTAGCATCCAGCAATGCTCACAATCCCGCAAACCTCCCCGACAGGATCACCATCTATCATTGGAAGAATGGCAAGCTTTTAGCATGGAACTAGACCTGGATGTCGACTCTGGCTGACACCTACATACATCACAGTGTTGAGTAAAAGCGAGGTGCCGCGGATCACAGGGAGGAGTATAAGATCGGTAAGTACAGAGACATAAGCAATCAGTATCAATTTGAATTAATGGTATCGGAGACCCTGGGATCATGGGAAAACATTGCCACACGTTTCTTCAAAGAACTCAGTTCTATACTCAATGACACCATTAGTCACCCAAGAGCAGCCACATTCATGTTCCAGCGCCTCAACATGGCCATCCAGAGGGGAAATGGAAATGTTTGCTGCATACTTGGCTCGCATCCTGCTTCAGAGGAGCTGGAGGAGATTCATAATCTTTAATATGTTGTGCTACTGTGTTCATGTCTGTGCCTTTTAAATAATCCCTAACTTGTATATATATATATATATATATATATATATATATATATATATATATATATATATATATATATATATATATATATATATATATGTATATATATATTTTTAACAAGTCGGCCGTCTCCCACCGAGATAAGTAAAACTGGTCAATTAGCAAGAACTCATTTAAAATTAAGTCCTTTCAAACATTTTCTCTTATACGTTTAAAGGTATGTATTTTTATCTATGTTAATGCAAAAAGTAATAATTTTGTACCAAAAGCACCTTAGAAAACTTGCATAACCTTATTATAACAAGCGCAATTTATTTAGCCTAATGCAACTAAAGATATTTTAGATAAGTTTACAATAATTTAATAATAAACAAACATAATGAAATATGCTTTTTTAGTTAGGTTCAGAATGATTCTTGCGAAATTATTGCAATCACAAATTTTCGCTTGCCTTATTTGGCAAGAAGAGCATTGCTATTTAATCCAAAATGCAAGGTTTACCTATTGGGCACGACATTATATATATATATATATATATATATATATATATATATATATATATATATATATATATATATATATTTATATATATATATATATATATATATATATATATATACATACATACATATATATATATATATATATATATATATATATATATATATATATATATATATATATATATATATAAGATTTAAGAGATACATTGTTGATATAAAGGTGGCATATAAGGTACATGTTGTTACGTGTGTATCACCTATTATAAGGCGAAAATCTCATCCAGCTCCTCAGAGCTGGGGCGTGTGCCCAAAATACAGTAGGCATTACCCCTTTGAACAGCCGCACTGAGCCGCTGGAACAGAAAACTAGCTGCCCTGGGATCCCTAGTTACGCTGATGAGTCTTTTTCCCAGCTCCTTAAGGAATTTAGATGCACTCTTTCTCCATGCGCCAAGGGTCTCTGAGCCTATGGGAACAAACATATAATGATGGGCAAGTTCTCCATATTTTCTAGACTTTTGGGACTCCCTAAAGCTGGCAGCTGCCCCTACTTCCTCCCTGGTGTATTGGAGATAGGTATCAGCCAAGGTAGATGCACATGTATAGTCCCACACCACCTGCTTCCCATCTGTCCAGGCTTGAAGGGTGATACCATCTGGACGCTTCTGGCTGCCATCAGATCTGCATAGAGAAGTTACTAAGGTTAGTGGACGAATTTAGGAGATATATAAAATCAGAAAATAATATGTAAACAAACAAAAGAGCGAGGTGGTGAGAGTAACAAGAAAAAGTCTAGTCTATCAAAAGATGAACATCAGACTCGAGGGAGTATGGAACAAGTGGATGTGTTCATATGTCTGGGAGTGGAAGTGTCAGCAAATGGATCTTTAAAAGACGCGATAAACCATAGAACAGCTGAACTGGAAAAGGTGGGTGGTGTATTGAGGCATCTGTGGGAACAAAGAAAGTTCATCTACGGAATCACAAAAAGGGAGTGTGCCAGAGAATATTGGAACCAGCACTTTTGTGTGGGTGTGAAACATGGGTTTTGAATGTTGCAGTGAGGAGGCTGGGTAGGAGAGCAGTGTGTAGTGTGAATATTGTGCAGAAGTTTCAGAATAAAGAAATTAAAGAGGAAGTTTGAAGCCACTCAGAGTGTAATTCAAAGAGCTGAAGAAAGGTTATTGAGGTGGTTTGGGCATGAAGAGAGAGGATGAACAGGGATAGGTTTCCAAGAGGGTGTACAAATATGGGGTCTAAGGTACAAAGGAAAGGGCCATCCTAGAAACGGTTCGAGGGAGGGGGGTAAAGAAGGCTTTGAGTTACAGGGGCTTGAGCATCCTGCAGGCTTGTGCGGGAGGATAGACAGGAAAGAATGGAGACGAGTGATTTTTACTTACCTGAATTTCTTCATAAATTAACATTTATGAAGGGATACAGGAAAACCGATTCTCCAGATTTGAGTCCTGGAGGTGAGGACAGTGTCTGCACCGTGAAGGAGGGGTGAGGATGGTGCAGTTCACAGTGTCATCTGAACTGTGATGTCAACACACTTCTACGAAGACATCGATTAAATGAGTGTAAATGTGTTTTATTGTCTGCGTCTTCTAGCCTTGAGGCAAAAACAAAAAAAAATATACTCGAGTTAATGCATGCCTGCCTACCTACCTACCTACCTACCTGAGTGCCTTCCTACCTACCTACCTACCTACCTGTGTGCCTGCCTGCCTACCTACCTACCTGTCTGCCTTTCTTCCTACCTACCTACCTACCTACCTACCTACCTGTCTGCCTGCCTGCCTACCTACCTGTCTGCTTGCCTGTCTACCTGTCTGCCTGCCTGCCTACCTACCTACCTACCTGTCTGCCTGCCTACCTACCTACCTGTCTGCCTGCCTACCTACCTACCTGCCTGCCTGCCTACCTGTCTGCCTACCTGCCTACCTACCTACCTACCTGTCTGCCTGCCTACCTACCTACCTGCCTACCTACCTACCTGTCTGCCTGCCTACCTACCTATCTAACTACCTGTCTGCCTGCCTGCCTACCTACCTACCTGTCTGCCTGCCTACCTACCTGTCTGCCTGCCTAACTACCTACCTATCTGTCTGCCTGCCTGCCTACATACCTACCTGTCTGCCTGCCTGCCTGCCTACCTACCTGTCTGTCTGCCTGCCTGCCTACCTACCTGTCTGCCTGCCTGCCTACCTGTCTGCCTGCCTGCCTGTCTGTCTGTCTACCTACCTACCTACCTGTCTGCCTGCCTGCCTGCCTGCCTACCTACCTACCTGTCAGCCTGCCTGCCTGCCTACCTACCTGTCTGCCTGCCTGCCTTCCTACCTACCTACCTACCTACCTACCTACCTACCTGTCTGCCTGCTTACCTACCTACCTACTTACCTGTCTGTCTGCCTGCCTACCTGTCTGCCTGCCTGCCTGCCTGCCTGTCTGTTTGCCTGCCTACCTACCTACCTGTCTGTCTGTCTATCTACCTACCTACCTGTCTGCCTGCCTTTGCTACCTACAGTGGCAGCAGCAAGACGGATACTGTTGTTTTTACTCAACACGGTTTTTATCAGGATCTTCATAGTAAGGAGCAGTAATATTATTCTTCACACAATAGCACGGGCATCAGGCAGCAAAATTGTTGCCATAAAACAGAACTCAATATGTTGGTAACCTTTGTGTTAGTGCTGTTGTGCAATGTTGTGTGTGTGTGATGCTGTGAGTCTGGTGCTGTGTGAGTGTGTCACATGCCGTATATAATATCAGCAATGGTTCTCCTTGTTTAGTTTCTGAAAAGTTGTCTTAGATTTGCCTGAAACTCGCTACAATGCTCATCCCAAGGTCCTCCTTGAGTGAAGTTTGTAGGCTTTGTCCCCACAGCCTGTACTCCGTCTGTGGTCTTCTTTGTCTTTGTCTAATCCTAATAACTTTGCATTTGTTGGAGTTAGATTCTAACAGCCACTTGTCAGACCAGTTCTATGTCCTGGTCTAGTTGTAGTTTTTCCTCGTCCTAACCTGTTTGTATTCCTATTATTAGTGTCACATTTGAGAACATGGATACTTCTACCTCTCTCCCTTCCGTTAAGTTGTTCAAGTGTGTAGAAACTAGTACTGGCCATAGTACTGATCCTTGTGGAACCCCACTCGTCACGCGTCCCTATCCCGACCCTCTTCTCCAGCAATCCCTGTTTGTTTGCTTTCTTACTATTAATTATTCCTGAATCCGTTGCAGTGTCCTTTGTTATTCCTGTCTGTTCATTTAGCTGTCCCAGTCTATGGTTAGGTAATGTCTCAAAAACCTTCTTATAAACCCGAAATATGTTAGCTACACATCCCTCTCTCTCTCTCCAGCCGTATTTGTTACTCTGCCGTATAACTCTAATAAGTGTGTGAGGCAGAATTTTAACCTTATTCAGTATTGTATTGGCTGTTATGCATCAACTTCCATCAAGGTGATTCACCACTCTTCATAATCTTCTCCATAACATTACATACTATGCATATCAGTGACACTGACCTGTAGTTTAATTCTACATCTCTCTCTCTCTCTCTCTCTCTCTTTTAAATATTAAGACTACATAATATTATGCTGTCTCCTACTGCTACACCTCTGGCAGCTGCCCTCTGTCGAGTGACTTGTTAAATGTCGTGATCACAAAGTACTTCTGCTCTCACTCTCAGTACTCACGTATATCTGATCTCATTGCCACTGAATATCAATAATGCTCGTTTTCAACACATATAATAACAGTTCCAAGCTACACGATACAAAAAAATAAATTTACACCATAACTTACACATTTAAGAGCCTAAATGACGTACCAGTCTCCAGCCCGTAGCCTCAAAGTGATCCCCTCTCTTCTCCAGCTTCTCTCTGGTCATTATCTAATGCCAAGGACTCAACACTCCAACAAAAAATATCCATCACAGACCGAAATAACCAGGCCAACCCAAGAGCGACAGGCGCCATAACCTCTCCTCCTGAGCTCCCTCTGGTCACTGAGGAAGTAAAAACATTACTCACCTGAAAAATAGTTTGGTGATAAAGACAGGATGTAGAAAAAGACACTTTTGCCACACATAATAATAATAATTATAATAATAATAATAATAATAATAATAATAATAATAATCTTTATTGCTACAAATACATGTACAAGGTATACAAATCATAGCTGACATCAGTGACATACTACTATATAAAAAAAACCCTTGTTATGCTGAGCATTTCCGCAAATTAGGGTAATTTTGTCCCCAGGATGCGACCCACACCAGTCGACTAACACCCAGGTACCTATTTTACCGACAGATGGACAGGGAAGCAAATCCCAAAGTTTCCAGCCATACCAGGGGATCGATCCCCCGGACCTCAGTGAGAGCTGAGTGCACTTACACACAAACCTGGCGAAACGTTTCCTCTAATAAATGTCCCGAACTGTATGCAAGTATCTTTTTACCACGTAACTCATCTCCACTACCACCAGATGTCCTGGAGCTTTAGCCTAACTTCATAAATATCACTAATTACCGGTTCCCTAACTACTGTCATTAACATCAGCGCCATTTTTAGCTCCTAAAATAAATATTCCTAATCTCTGACTATATTAGAATAATCAAAACACATTTAAACCTTCAACATTATTACACAACATTATTAAATACTGAATATTTCCTTTACATTACCTAATGACTATATAATTTTTATCCTAAATTATCCTATAATAATCCTAGAATCCTGCACCTAGCTAATTACCCATCCTAACTAATAATAATAATAAAAATAATAATTAAAGACGAGGATTCTTTTTTCTCAAAATAAATTTGCAGATCCTATAGTAAATCATTGATTTTTTTTCACAGATGACTCTTTTACTTCGCAACTTTGCAATTTTCAAAGAATAGTATAGCATAAAAATATATGTAATTTTTCAGCCTTTGCTTATGGAAATAATTAAAGTTAATTTTATAAATTTTAATGTACTTTTCGTCTCATTCTTTTTCAAATGTAAAAACAAAAAAAAAATTAGAAAAAAAATATGTTAAACTGTGATTTTATTGAGTATTTCGTCGTTTCAGAGCGGTAAGTCCTCCATTAACGTTTCGTTCAACGTAGTTTCGTTATAACGTTCTTGAGGAAAAAATTCGATTTCCGGTTGGCGCCACTGACTATGTAGAGAAAGTAAAGTAAAAAATCGTGAAGCACACAATATGTACGACAAAAAACGATGCGGCCACGAAAAACAGAGAAGAAATGTGACATTAGAAGCAAAACTAAGTTTTAAAGAGATTTGACATGGACAACGAGGTGGGGTTTCGCTATACGTCGTTTCGCTTAAAGTTGCAGTTTCCAAGAACCTACCGACATTAAGTGAGGTCTTGACAACTAAGACACATATGCAATAGTTAGGTAACTTTATTCCGGAACGTTTCGCCTACACAGTAGGCTTCTTCAGCCAAATACAGAGGAGTTAGTAAAAGCAGTAGAGATGTGACGACGATGTAATCAGTCCATCTCTACTGTGTAGACACATTGTTCCGGAATAAAGATACCTGTTACAAACGTGTCTTAGTTATCAACAGGTCGGTATCGTATACCATATTTATATTCCCTCAAGTGAGGACTTACCCTATCTTATCGTCCGAAGAACAGTTAAGTAATAACATGGCAGCCTAGATACTAGAATCAATGCATCCCATTTTCTGTTAGATAATGAATTGAAATAAGTCCTAATTATTTTATCGTAATTTTTAATAAAGCATAAATAACCCGCACATACGAGAATGAATCGTATTGACGGGTTATATCTGTGTATTGTTACAGTAATGGTGTTCGTTGTGTCTCTTATTCTCCTTAGTTACCTGACACCCCAGTAGTTACCTCACTGTTTTATCTGTTGTGAACATGTTGTGTGTGTGTGTGTGTGTGTGTGTGTGTGTGTGTGTGTGTGTCGCTGTATGTGATGCTGTGTGGTTCTGTTTGTTGCAGTGTTGTACTCTGTAGTGCTGTGTTTGTGGTGCTGTAAACTAATGGTATGTTATGAGGTGCCGTACTGTGCTGTGTGGCTTTGAGTGGTGCTGTCTATGGTGCTGTGAGGTACTGTGTGGTGCTGTGAGGTGCTGTGTGGTGCTGTGAGGTACTGTGAGATACTGTATGGTGCTGTGAGGTACTGTATGGTGCTGTGAGGTACTGTAGGGTGCTGTGAGGTACTGTGAGATACTGTATGGTGCTGTGAGGTACTGTGAGATACTGTATGGTGCTGTGAGGTACTGTATGGTGCTGTGAGGTACTGTATAATGCCGTGAGGTACTGTATGATGCTCATATAATTTTGAAGGTTTTATCATTGTTGTTGTTACTAGTAATAATAATGCTGTGTTGATGATAGTCTGAAAGTATATTGTTAAGGTCTTCACAAACAAATTACCAACACACACTGCACAACACAGCAAGGAGGACAATAACACTAAAACAGCAAGCCACAGCACAATAACAACACAACCCAACAAGACAACAACACAGCAACAACACAACAACACATAAACAACAAGACAACACAGCAACAACACAACAAGACAACACAAGACAACACAACAAAAACACAGCAACAACACAACACAATAACAAAACACAAGCACAACAGCAGCAACAGTAAAGCAGCACAGCACAACAAAACAACGCAGCAACATAACACAACTCAACACAACAACACAATAACAACACAATACAAAAAACAATGCAGCACAATAACACAATGCAAGAAAACACAACAACACAATAACGAAATAACTACAACACAACAACAACAACAACCGCAACACAGCAACAGTACAATTCAACACAAAAACAACAACAAAACAATCACAACACAGCAACAGTACAAGACAATAGTACAACACCACCACAACAGTACAACAGCACACAAAAACACAACACATGTAGACATACGACCAGAGCCACAAAGAAATCACTCCTACACTCCACTATCCTCAACTTCGTCACGTTCTCCTACATTTACAATTACCATTAAAGTCTCGTTTCTCAGATGGAATGACAAATGCGCAGCGCCTCCCAGCACCTCTGGTCTTCAATTTACAAAAGGTGCGGTGCCTTCGTCCCTCCAGACGTCCTCTCACGAAAGCATAGCACATATTTACTGCCTCTCAGAGAGTCGTAGCAGCTGCAGACTTGCCCTAAAGAGTCGTAGCACCTGCAGACTAGCTAACAGAGTCGTAGCACCTGCAGACTAGCACTCGGAGAGCTGTAACAACTGTAGACTAGCTCTCAGAGAGTCGTAGCTGATGCAGACTAGGTATAAGAGTCGTAGCTGATGCAGACTAGGTATAAGAGTCGTAGCACCTGCAGACTAGCTCACAGAGAGTCGTAGCACCTGCAGACTAGCTCACAGAGCGTCGAAGCACCTGCAGACTAGCTCACAGAAAGTCGTAGCACCTGCAGACTAGCTTACAGAGTCGAATCACCTGCAAACCAACTCTCAGAGCCATAGTAGCATCTTCAGAACAGGTCGAAAGAGTGTCTTAGCACCTACACACTGCCTTTAATGAAGGCTTAGCGCTTCCAGCACATATATATACTGCGATATACAGAAGCACAGTTGCTTCTTGCAACTGAGCAGCTGTACGACAGACACGCAGAACGGGAGTTCTCTTCTTGTTGATAGTTTATAAGGCCACTGACGTCTTGCACCGTATCTAGTCGTAATTGCAGTTCTCTTCGAAGCTCCTTCCCAGTACTCGTTATCTCAGCTTAGTCACTCAGTGATCCAATCGTCGCTGGTGAAGGATTCTTGGCTCAAGGAATTACAATCACCCTCCTATTCCTTGGATCAAAACCGATGGTCCTCCCCAGGCACTGTCACACTATCACTGTCCTGCCTCTGGCAAGACAGTGATAATGTGAATAATGGCGAAAGTGATTCTTTTTTTGGGTCAGCCTATTTCGGTGGGAGACAGCGTTTATATATATATATATATATATATATATATATCTCCATGGGGAAGTGGAACAGAATTCTTCCTCTGTAAGCCATGCGTGTCGTAAGAGGCGACTAAAATGCCGGGAGCAAGGGGCTAGTAACCCCTTCTCCTGTATATATTACTAAATTTAAAAGGAGAAACTTTAGTTTTTTCTTTTGGGCCACCCCACCTCATATATATATATATATATATATATATATATATATATAGTTATATATATATATATATATATATATATATATAAACATTGCCTCTACGTCCACAGCAGGACTCGAAGCTGCAAACTCTGAATCAGAGTCCGTGGTAAAGCACTGTGGACTCTGATACAGAGTTTGCAGGTTCGAGTCCTGCTGTGACGTAGAGACAATGTAAATAATTTTGCATGTTTGCGAATTGTTAAGTATATGCTGCACAGTTCTGGTCACCGTATTACAGAATGGATATAAATGCTCTGGAAAACGTACAGAGGAGGATGACAAAGATGATCCCATGTATCAGAAATCTTCCCTATGAGGATAGACTGAGGGCCCTGAATCTGCACTCTCTAGAAAGGCGTAGAATTAGGGGGGATATGACTGAGGTGTATAAATGGGAAACAGGAATAAATAAAGGGGATATAAATAGTGTGCTGAAAATTTCCAGCCAAGACAGGACTAGCAGCAATGGTTTCAAGTTGGAAAAATTCAGATTCAGGAAGGATATAGGAAAGCACTGGTTTGGTAACAGAGTTGTGGATGAGTGGAACAAACTCCCGAGTACAGTTATTCAGGCTAAAACGTTGTGTAGTTTTAAAAATAGGTTAGATAAATACATGAGTGGGTGTGGGTGGGTGTGAGTTGGACCTGACTAGCTTGTGCTGCTGGGTCTGGTGCAGTGCTCCATCCTTGAGCGGAGGTGACCAGACTGGGTGGGTCATTGGGCTAATCCGGGGGGGATGTTATGGACCTGCTCCGCATGGGTCAGTAGGCCTGTTGCAGTATTCCTTCTTTCTTATGTTCTTTAATATGTATATATATATATGTATATATATATATATATATATGTATATATATATATATGTATATATATATATATATATATATATATATAGGAGAGGAGAGTTATTAAATGGAGAGTTAGAGGTATTGGGAAGATGGAGGGAATATTTTGAGGAATTGTTAAATGTTGATGAAGATAGGGAAGCTGTGATTTCGTGTATAGGGCAAGGAGGAATAACATCTTGTAGGTGTGAGGAAGAGCCAGTTGTGAGTGTGGGGGAAGTTCGTGAGGCAGTAAGTAAAATGAAAGGGGGTAAGGCAGCCGGGATTGATGGGATAAAGATAGAAATGTTAAAAGCAGGTGGGGATATAGTTTTGGAGTGGTTGGTGCAATTATTTAATAAATGTATGGAAGAGTGTAAGGTACCTAGGGATTGGCAGAGAGCATGCACAGTTCCTTTGTATAAAGGCAAAGGGGACAAAAGAGAGTGCAAAAATTATAGGGGGATAAGTCTGTTGAGTATACCTGGTAAAGTGTATGGTAGAGTTATTATTGAAAGAATTAAGAGTAAGACGGAGAACAGGATAGCAGATGAACAAGGAGGCTTTAGGAAAGGTAGGGGATGTGTGGACCAGGTGTTTACAGTGAAACATATAAGTGAACAGTATTTAGAAAAGGCTAAAGAGGTCTTTGTGGCATTTATGGATTTGGAAAAGGCGTATGACAGGGTGGATAGGGGGGCAATGTGGCAGATGTTGCAGGTGTATGGTGTAGGAGGTAGGTTACTGAAAGCAGTGAAGAGTTTTTACGAGGATAGTGAGGCTCAAGTTAGAGTATGTAGGAGAGAGGGAAATTATTTCCCAGTAAAAGTAGGCCTTAGACAAGGATGTGTGATGTCACCGTGGTTGTTTAATATATTTATAAATGGGGTTGTAAGAGAAGTAAATGCGAGGGTCTTGGCAAAAGGCGTGGAGTTAAAAGATAAAGAATCACACATAAAGTGGGAGTTGTCACAGTTGCTCTTTGCTGATGACACTGTGCTCTTGGGAGATTCTGAAGAGAAGCTGCAGAGATTGGTGGATGAATTTGGTAGGGTGTGCAAAAGAAGAAAATTAAAAGTGAATACAGGAAAGAGTAAGGTAATGAGGATAACAAAAACATTAGGTGATGAAAGATTGGATATCAGATTGGAGGGAGAGAGTATGGAGGAGGTGAATGTATTCAGATATTTGGGAGTGGACGTGTCAGCGGATGGGTCTATGAAAGATGAGGTGAATCATAGAATTGATGAGGGGAAAAGGGTGAGTGGTGCACTTATGAGTCTGTGGAGACAAAAAACTTTGTCCTTGGAGGCAAAGAGGGGAATGTATGAGAGTATAGTTTTACCAACGCTCTTATATGGGTGTGAAGCATGGGTGATGAATGTTGCAGCGAGGAGAAGGCTGGAGGCAGTGGAGATGTCATGTCTGAGGGCAATGTGTGGTGCGAATATAATGCAGAGAATTCGTAGTTTGAAAGTTAGGAGGAGGTGCGGAATTACCAAAACTGTTGTCCAGAGGGCTGAGGAAGGGTTGTTGAGGTGGTTCGGACATGTGGAGAGAATGGAGCGAAACAGAATAACTTCAAGAGTGTATCAGTCTGTAGTGGAAGGAAGGCGGGGTAGGGGTCGGCCTAGGAAAGGTTGGAGGGAGGGGGTAAAGGAGGTTTTGTGTGCGAGGGGCTTGGACTTCCAGCAGGCATGCGTGAGCGTGTTTGATAGGAGTGAATGGAGACAAATGGTTTTTAATACTTGACGTGCTGTTGAAGTGTGAGCAAAGTAACATTTATGAAGGGGTTCAGGGAAACCGGCAGGCCGGACTTGAGTCCTGGAGATGGGAAGTACAGTGCCTGCACTCTGAAGGAGGGGTGTTTATGTTGCAGTTTAAAAACTGTAGTGTAAATCACATTTCTGGCAAGACAGTGATGGAGTGAATGATGGTGAAAGTTTTTCTTTTTCGGGCCACCCTGCCTTGGTGGGAATCGGCCAGTGTGATAATATATATATATATATATATATATATATATATATATATATATATATATATATATATATATATATATATATATATATATATCACACACACACACATATATATATATATGACCCATACTAGTTTAGCGAATCACGTAGAAAAAATAAATCGGTGATAAGAACGGTTAGCGTGACCAAGCTTCCTGAGACCCAAGTGCAGCGTGAAGACTCTTAGTTGAGAAGTGAGACAACTGTTACTACTACTTCTATTACTATTACTGCTACTACTGCCGCTACTACTACTACTTCTACTATTGCTAGTACTACTACTATTACTACTGCTACTACTACAACTGCTACCACTAATACTACTGCTACTACTACAACTACTGCTACTACTACTACTACTACTGTTACTGTTACCGTTACTACTACTACTACTACTACTGTTACTGTTACTACTACTACTACTACCACTCCTGCTGCTGTGTCATCAGGCGAACTGGGGACAAAACAACACTCACAGACACTGAACAAGCAACGACTCAATAACCCGTCCACCAGTCCACAGAGGTACATCCTGCCTCTTGTTTTACTCCCCTTGGTCTCTTTCTCTGTCTGGGAGGTAATCTTTCTCTCCCCTCCTTCCTTCTCTCTCTCTCTCTCTCTCTCTCTCTCTCTCTCTCTTTCACTCACCTCTTCCAAACAGAATTATGGCAGAACAGAATCAACTGCCAGCTCACGTAAATACAAAGACAAAAGTCATTGAAAAACAAGCCAGACGAGCGCTTTGCAAGTATAAGATTCAACTAAATACATCGTGCCCAAGTGTCAGTTGTCAGAACCTTTAGGCAGAAATCTCTCGGTAAAGAATGTCGAATCAGCCGAAATTGTTTTGTCAGAGTGACTAGTTAGAGTGTAGTAATTAGTTAGATATTGGGAATGGTACGGGAGGACAGGAGCGAGATGTTGCCTAGTACACTCGCTACCTCAATAAAATAACTGAGCCAGAATTATTAATATGATTTTCGGACTATTTCCTGCTTTTCACTAAAAGTGAAATATTTTGGTTAAAAGTTACTTTATTTTATAATCAAAATACCTAATATATTAGATTTTAATTTAATTTTCACATTTTTTCAATATAATTGAAAGCTAAGAGTGTTAGACACAGAGAGCTGTGACAGCCACAAGAAAATTGGTGGTACCCAGTAGTAGTAGTAATAGTAGTAGTAGTAGTAGTAGTAGTAGTAGTAGTAGTAGTAGTAGTAGTAGTGTGTGTGTGTGTTTGTCCGTCGATTCGACGAGGACCATCTAGTCATCCTGGGGTCGAAGTTGGTGGGTACGCAGATGACTTGTCAGGCCAATCCGCGCACGAAACGTTCTCTGGCAGTGTGGACAGGGAGGGGTGGCGGCATCGAGGGGTCTGATGGCTCTGGTCTATCTCGCCTGCCTGCGCTGCTCAGCTAGTGAGATTCTGCTTGCCTCGCAGGATGTTGCCCCTTTCTGGACAACTGCTCGCCAGTCATTCCTGTCCTGAACTATCAGCTCCCACATGGTGTGGTTGATGTTGAAAGCTTTCAGAGCAGTCTTAAGGGTGTCCTTATAGCGCTTCTTTTGGCCTCCTTGAGAGCGCTTTCCTTGCTGCAGTTCGCCAAACAAGAGTTTCTTTGGCAGCCGGTGGTCTGGCATGCGAGCAACGTGACCTGCCCAGCGAAGCTGTGTCTGCATTAGGATGGTGTAGATGCTAGGCAGGCCAGCTGTAGTCAGCACTTCTGTGCTGACTACAGCCAAGAATTTTTCTGAGCCGTGTGGTGTGAAAGTGGTTCAACTTTCAGGCGTGACGTTTGTAGACAGTCCAGGTTTCGCAGCCATAGAGAAGTGTGGTGAGAACTATGGCTCTGTACACCTTGATCTTGGTGCTTGTGGTGATGCCTCTTCGGTTCCATACATTCTTGTGGAGCCTGCCGAAGGTGGCACTGGCTTTGGCAAGTCTGGCATTCACCTCATCACCGATGACAACGTTTCTGGAAAGGGTACTGCCGAGGTAGGTGAATTTGTCTACGGCGTTCAATCGCTGCCCGTTGATGGTGATGTTTGGCTCAACATACGTCTTTCCCGTACTACTAGTAATAGTAATAGTAGTAGTAGTAGTAGTAGTAGTAGTAGT
>NC_091368.1:8722205-8787205 GCF_038502225.1 Cherax quadricarinatus
TGTTGGATTATGTATTGGTAGATAAAAGACTGTTGAGTAGACTTCAGGATGTACATGTTTATAGAGGGGCCACAGATATATCAGATCACTTTCTAGTTGTAGCTACACTGAGAGTAAAAGGTAGATGGGATACAAGGAGAATAGAAGCATCAGGGAAGAGAGAGGTGAAGGTTTATAAACTAAAAGAGGAGGCAGTTAGGGTAAGATATAAACAGCTATTGGAGGATAGATGGGCTAATGAGAGCATAGGCAATGGGGTCGAAGAGGTATGGGGTAGGTTTAAAAATGTAGTGTTAGAGTGTTCAGCAGAAGTTTGTGGTTACAGGAAAGTGGGTGCAGGAGGGAAGAGGAGCGATTGGTGGAATGATGATGTAAAGAGAGTAGTAAGGGAGAAAAAGTTAGCATATGAGAAGTTTTTACAAAGTAGAAGTGATGCAAGGAGGGAAGAGTATATGGAGAAAAAGAGAGAAGTTAAGAGAGTGGTGAAGCAATGTAAAAAGAGAGCAAATGAGAGAGTGGGTGAGATGTTATCAACAAATTTTGTTGAAAATAAGAAAAAGTTTTGGAGTGAGATTAACAAGTTAAGAAAGCCTAGAGAACAAATGGATTTGTCAGTTAAAAATAGGAGAGGAGAGTTATTAAATGGAGAGTTAGAGGTATTGGGAAGATGGAAGGAATATTTTGAGGAATTGTTAAATGTTGATGAAGATAGGGAAGCTGTGATTTCGTGTATAGGGCAAGGAGGAATAACATCTTGTAGGAGTGAGGAAGAGCCAGTTGTGAGTGTGGGGGAAGTTCGTGAGGCAGTAGGTAAAATGAAAGGGGGTAAGGCAGCCGGGATTGATGGGATAAAGATAGAAATGTTAAAAGCAGGTGGGGATATAGTTTTGGAGTGGTTGGTGCAATTATTTAATAAATGTATGGAAGAGGGTAAGGTACCTAGGGATTGGCAGAGAGCATGCATAGTTCCTTTGTATAAAGGCAAAGGGGATAAAAGAGAGTGCAAAAATTATAGGGGGATAAGTCTGTTGAGTGTACCTGGTAAAGTGTATGGTAGAGTTATAATTGAAAGAATTAAGAGTAAGACGGAGAATAGGATAGCAGATGAACAAGGAGGCTTTAGGAAAGGTAGGGGGTGTGTGGACCAGGTGTTTACAGTGAAACATATAAGTGAACAGTATTTAGATAAGGCTAAAGAGGTCTTTGTGGCATTTATGGATTTGGAAAAGGCGTATGACAGGGTGGATAGGGGGGCAATGTGGCAGATGTTGCAAGTGTATGGTGTAGGAGGTAGGTTACTGAAAGCAGTGAAGAGTTTTTACGAGGATAGTGAGGCTCAAGTTAGAGTATGTAGGAAAGAGGGAAATTTTTTCCCAGTAAAAGTAGGCCTTAGACAAGGATGTGTGATGTCACCGTGGTTGTTTAATATATTTATAGATGGGGTTGTAAGAGAAGTAAATGCGAGGGTCTTGGCAAGAGGCGTGGAGTTAAAAGATAAAGAATCACACACAAAGTGGGAGTTGTCACAGCTGCTCTTTGCTGATGACACTGTGCTCTTGGGAGATTCTGAAGAGAAGTTGCAGAGATTGGTGGATGAATTTGGTAGGGTGTGCAAAAGAAGAAAATTAAAGGTGAATACAGGAAAGAGTAAGGTTATGAGGATAACAAAAAGATTAGGTGATGAAAGATTGAATATCAGATTGGAGGGAGAGAGTATGGAGGAGGTGAACGTATTCAGATATTTGGGAGTGGACGTGTCAGCGGATGGGTCTATGAAAGATGAGGTGAATCATAGAATTGATGAGGGAAAAAGAGTGAGTGGTGCACTTAGGAGTCTGTGGAGACAAAGAACTTTGTCCTTGGAGGCAAAGAGGGGAATGTATGAGAGTATAGTTTTACCAACGCTCTTATATGGGTGTGAAGCGTGGGTGATGAATGTTGCAGCGAGGAGAAGGCTGGAGGCAGTGATGCGTGATATATATATATATATATATACAAAGGAAATAAAAAAATGAGAATACATTCATAAACATTACATTGTAAATGTAAATTCTCTCACTACTTGAAATCTTATATATATATATATATATATATATATATATATATATATATATATATATATATATATATATATATATATATATATATATATATATATATATATAAGAATAATTAAAACTTGCGATTTTAGCTTAAATAGCAAGGCACTTCTTGCTGAATAAGGCAAGCGAAAATTTGTGTTTGAAATAATTTCCCAAAAATCATTCCGAACCTAACGAAAAAAAATATACTTCACTGTTTATTTATTATTAAATTATTGTAAACTTATGTGAAATATATTTAGATGGATCAGACTAAATTAAATAGCACTTGTTATAATATCTAAACATATTCACTTTCTCCAATCTGACATCCAATCTTTCTTTACCTATATTATTTGCAACTCTTGTTCCTTTTCTCTGTCTTACATTCACTTTAATTTTCTTTACCAATGTTAAATTCGTCCACAAATTTCTTTGCAACTTTTCTTCAGAATCTTGAAAATCTTATCTACAAATTTAGCAAACAACCAGAATTTCATAACTATAATTCAAAACGGACTACAAAATTACACAAATAGGATTGTTTTTTAATCCCAGTCGTCTGGATTCCTCTCCATAAAGGGATTAACCATCAGGATGACAATAACACTAAAAGTTTATTTGCATATAGCCTTTGGGAGACTGAGATAGACTTAGTCATTCCTATGTCCATTATCTGAGTCATTCTGCTGAACGATTTTAGTTGCGATAGACGATAAATTGCAGGTATGTGACCGGCAGGAAGCACTGGTTCCTGGGGCTGTTATTTACTGAGATCTGAAAACGGTGTACAGAGAGCTCAAAATGATCACTAGACTGTGTGACATAGTACCTGCCAGACTCAGATTGGGATATCTTTTAATGTCTCCAGTTTGAGCACCTTCTGTCAAGGCTGAGGGTCTGGTTTTTTAATCTAATACTATCTCCAACTTGAACACCTGTCAAGGCTGAGGGACTGATTACCTCATTTAATACTATCTCCAGTTTGACCACCTATCAAGGCTGAGGGACTGATTGCTTCATCTCCTACTGTCATCAGTTTATAAACTCTGTACTGAATTGAAAAATCCACTGTTTGGAGAACCGTCATGAAAATAATGGCATACAGGTGTTGCACACGTATCTTATCCATCTGGAATACCTCCATGCATGGCAAGTAAATACAGATGACAGGAGTGAGTGGGACTCGAACCCATGGCAAGCCAATCCTAAAATATGCTGAGTTCAAAGCATCAGAGACACAGCCATCAATATTACCTGACCACCTGAACATATGCAGTCTCATTTCCATTATTGCTTTCCTGTCAACATATGAGATATCCTTTAAAATCGACAGATGTTCATTACACTTTCATTACCACCTTTACATTATCTGTGGAGGATTCCGGAGGGGAGTTGAAGGGATCATTACCCCGGCGGTATAGGTTTATATAATGTTTATCAGGAAACAAGACAAGCGTTTCCAGACGCAGGTCTTAGTCATCTGATGATCGAGAGCAGGAGCTTTTGTTTATCTGACTGAGGACTTCCGCTGGCTTACCTGTCCACCTCTTTAAAAGTCATAATTATGATTTTAACCATTACTGTTATTAGTCCAGAGGCTGGGTCCCAGGCCAGGTCTCCTGGCTGATGCAGAGGCTGGGTCCCAGGCTAGGTCTCCTGGTTGATGCAGAGGCTGGGTCCCAGGCTAGGTCTCCTGGTTGATGCAGAGGCTGGGTCCCAGGCCAGGTCTCCTGGTTGATGCAGAGGCTGGGTCCCAGGCTAGGTCTCCTGGTTGATGCAGAGGCTGGGTCCCAGGCTAGGTCTCCTGGTTGATGCAGAGGCTGGGTCCCAGGCTAGGTCTCCTGGTTGATGCAGAGGCTGGGTCCCAGGCTAGGTCTCCTGGTTGATGCAGCAGCTGGGTCCCAGGCCAGGTCTCCTGGCTGATACAGAGGCTGGGTCCCAGGCCAGGTCTCCTGGTTGATGCAGAGGCTGGGTCCCAGGCCAGGTCTCCTGGTTGATGCAGAGGCTGGGTCCCAGGCTAGGTCTCCTGGCTGATGCAGGAGCTGGGTCCCAGGCCAGGTCTCCTGGTTGATGCAGAGGCTGGGTCCCAGGCTAGGTCTCCTGGCTGATGCAGGAGCTGGGTCCCAGGCCAGGTCTCCTGGCTGATGCAGAGGCTGGGTCCCAGGCTAGGTCTCCTGGCTGATGCAAGAGCTGGGTCCCAGGCCAGGTCTCCTGGCTGATACAGAGGCTGGGTCCCAGGCCAGGTCTCCTGGCTGATGCAGAGGCTGGGTCCCAGGCTAGGTCTCCTGGCTGATGCAAGAGCTGGGTCCCAGGCCAGGTCTCCTGACTGATACAGAGGCTGGGTCCCAGGCCAGGTCTCCTGGCTGATGCAGAGGCTGGGTTCCAGGCCAGGTCTCCTGGCTGATGCAGAGGCTGGGTCCCAGGCCAGGTCTCCTGGCTGATGCAGAGGCTGGGTTCCAGGCCAGGTCTCCTGGCTGATGCAGAGGCTGGGTCCCAGGCTAGGTCTCCTGGCTGATGCAAGAGCTGGGTCCCAGGCCAGGTCTCCTGGCTGATACAGAGGCTGGGTTCCAGCCCAGGTCTCCTGGCTGATGCAGAGGCTGGGTCCCAGGCTAGGTCTCCTAACTGATGCAGGAGCTGGGTCCCAGGCTAGGTCTCCTGGTTGATGCAGAGGCTGGGTCCCAGGCTAGGTCTCCTGACTGATGCAGGAGCTGGGTCCCAGGCCAGGTCTCCTGACTGATGCAGAGGCTGGGTCCCAGGCTAGGTCTCCTGGTTGATGCAGAGGCTGGGTCCCAGGCTAGGTCTCCTGGTTGATGCAGAGGCTGGGTCCCAGGCTAGGTCTCCTGGTTGATGCAGAGGCTGGGTCCCAGGCTAGGTCTCCTGGTTGATGCAGAGGCTGGGTCCCAGGCTAGGTCTCCTGACTGATGCAGAGGCTGGGTCCCAGGCTAGGTCTCCTGGTTGATGCAGAGGCTGGGTCCCAGGCTAGGTCTCCTGGTTGATGCAGAGGCTGGGTCCCAGGCTAGGTCTCCTGGTTGATGCAGAGGCTGGGTCCCAGGCTAGGTCTCCTGGTTGATGCAGAGGCTGGGTCCCAGGCCAGGTGTCCAGGTTGATAGACTCATCAATTACATTAGCGTCTGCTCACTTATCACTGACCTCAGACACAACAGTATCTGAAACTTCAACTCCTCTTAATCATGCAAATATTTGTAACCAATACTCATTTATTACATAAATTTCTTTCGTGACTTATAACGTCAGTTTCACAACGCTTCCTAGAAACTCACTAATTCTATTATATTTTAAGTTTGGGAAGTATAGGATACATTAGGTTGGGATTTGTTGGCGTAAATTAGGATAGGGTAGGATAAGTTAGGATAGGATAGGTTAGCATAGCTTAACTTAGGTCAGGTTAGGTCAGGTTATGTTAGGTTAGGTCAATTTAGGTTATGTTAGGTTAGGTTAGGTTAGGTTAGGTTAGGTCAGGTTAGGTTAGGTCAGGTTAGGTTAATTTAGGTTAGGTTAGGTTAGGTTAGGTTATGTTAGGTTAGGTCAATTTAGGTCAGGTTAGGTTAGGTTAGGTTAGGTTAGGTTAGGTCAGGTCAGGTTAATTTACGTATTTTACGTTATGTTAGGTTAAGTTAGGTTAACTTATTGTAGGTTATATAAACCTATACACCCACATAAGTAAATATACAGATAGCAGAAGCATCACGGTACGTCTGGCAAGGATGTCTCACAGCAGCACCAAGAAACGTTCAAATCTCTACGTTTACCCTTCATAACGAGAGAAGAAGTGAAGTTTCCAGTACTAGCTAGTAACCTAGTCTAGTTATGTGAGAGACATACAGTGCTAATTACATTAAAGAGTACTATTACGGACACTGGTGGTAGTTTAAAAGGCCAGTATCGCCTGGTTGTGAAACTGAGTATGAAAAACTAAGCTGTCAGCAGGGCAGAACAAGGGCAAGACTTACACAGCAGGGCAGAACAAGGGCAAGACTAACACAGCAGGGCAGAACAAGGGCAAGACTAACACAGCAGGGCAGAACAAGGGCAAGACTAACACAGCAGGGCAGAACAAGGGCAAGACTAACACAGCAGGGCAGAACAAGGGCAAGACTAACACAGCAGGGCAGAACAAGGGCAAGACTTACACAGCAGGGCAGAACAAGAGCAAGACTAACACAGCAGGGCAGAACAAGGGCAAGACTAACACAGCAGGGCAGAACAAGGGCAAGACTAACACAGCAGGGCAGAACAAGGGCAAGACTTACACAGCAGGGAAGAACAAGGGCAAGACTAACACAGCAGGGCAGAACAAGGGCAAGACTAACACAGCAGGGCAGAACAAGGGCAAGACTTACACAGCAGGGCAGAACAAGGGCAAGACTAACACAGCAGGGCAGAAAAAGGGCAAGACTAACACAGCAGGGCAGAGCAAGGGCAAGACTTACACAGCATGGCAGAACAAGGGAAAGACTAACACAGCAGGGCAGAACAAGGGCAAGACTAACACAGCATGGCAGAGCAAGGGCAAGACTTACACAGCATGGCAGAACAAGGGAAAGACTAACACAGCAGGGCAGAACAAGGGCAAGACTAACACAGCAGGGCAGAACAAGGGCAAGACTTACACAGCAGGGCAGAACAAGGGTAAGGCTAACACAGCAGAACAAAACAAGAACAAGGTAAACACAGCAGGGGTAGTAAAATCTACCCCTGTATTTATAATATGGACAAATTTAATAGACTAATATATCAGAGTATGTAATGGTGCAATCACGAGCCACTTGAGGCACGACTGAACACGATCAGTGTCTGTGGAAATCTGCCACCCAGCCAGGTGGGCAGGTGTAACGTCACCTTGGCTGAAGTAGCCAGCTTCCATGTGATTGGTGGGGCCCCAGAACTACTACACTCTGAACTGACAGTTCGCTGGCCAAGAAGGCATGCAAAATGTTTGTGTGACGAACGTCGAATAAAATGTAACACAGCACATATCAGAAGTGCACATGTACTGAAGTACAATCAGTGCTTCGGTGACAAGTTAATAACTCTTATCAGGAATGATTTCAGGAACATGATGTAATATATGGTGTCTATTGTTATGTTTCTGAAATGAATGTTGATAAATATCAGTGAATGTTCTTTGAAATCGCAAGTTTTTCTCATCTGCTGTGAATGTGTGTATATATATATATATATAGATATATATATATATATATATATATATATATATATATATAGGTGTGTGTGTGTGTGTGTGTGTGTGTGTGTGTGTGTGTGTGTGTGTGTGTGTGTGTGTGTGTGTGTGTGTGTGTGTGTGTGTGTGTGTGAGCAAATGTATATGAATAAAGTTGTTCTGTAACAATCTATTTTACACCCCCCCCCCCCCACACACACACACACACACACACACACTCACACAAACAATCACACACACACACACACACACACACACACACTCACATACTCATACACACAAACAAACACACACACACACACACACACTCACACACACACACACACACACACACACACACACACACACACACACACACACACACACACACACACACACACACACCACTTATTCCCTGGGAAGGTGTAATATTTGTCACTGTATGAGTGTATGTGTCCACATAAAGCTGTCATGTGTGTATGTGTTATTGTGACCACAAAACATAATAGTCATAACCCTTGTCTCTCTCTCCTAGTTTATTGCATCATTTACTGCTTGCATTATCTTTAATATTAAAACACCTATTATTCTTCCTGCCATCCCACACACACACACACACACACACACACACACACACACACACACACACACACACACACACACACACACACACACACACACACACACACACACACACACACACACACACACACACACACACACACACACACACACACACACACACACACACACAATACTCTATCCACAACGCCAGACTCCAGAGTTCTATAATTTTTTATTAAAGAAAATGAATGAGTTGACACTAATAGAGCCTAAAAATCAATGAAAACAATTTTGTCGATGATATATTATTATTTAGCTTTGAAAGCTTATCCAAACAGTCATTCTCAAAGTGTTATACTGACACCAGAAAATTGGTAAACTAATATTAACCTTACCCAAAATCCATGAGTAAGCTTGAAGTCTATCAAAACGATGATTCTTCATTTACTATTTGGAATAAAATGAGTTCAAACTCATGAACTGTCTTAGAAAACTATCAAAATCTGCATCTGCAAGATGCACACTTATCCTGTCATCTCTGTATGAACTGTGAACGACTGATGAAGTCTTGCAGACGACACTTTTTCAGGTGATTTCAGGAACGAAATCCAACAATATTTTAAAAATATATAAATGATTAATTGGCACTAGCGCTCCGAGGACAGTCCAGAAGACACAAGTGTTGATGGTTGGGGGTGATGTGACGAGGCTTTCTCAGGTTATCGCGTGGAAAAAAATGGTGAACGGTGTACATATCATTTTGATGAGATGGCACCTTCCCCTTTTTCTAGAAATAGTGTAATAACGATGAAAATTTGAAGCCGATCGGACAAGACGTTCTCGAGTTAAATACGAAAACTTCTGTGGAAGACAATAACTAAAAAAAAAAAACCACTTCATGTTATACCTTAGGGGATACCAAAACACTACCTCCCACGAGGTATACAGCCCCTAGGGGTTTAGCGCTTCCCGTGAATGTAATAATAGCAATACGAGTGAAAAAAATGTAATTTTTGTCGTTGTTCATGCGGTCTCTAGCCCCAGAATTACCTGGAAAATCTTGGCTCACTCTAATTCCTTCCACAGACGCGCTCCGGAGAGTTGTAATTCTTTTCAAATTAGAAAATGCCTGGAGGTCTGATCACTAATTACCTTATATAATTACCGAATTGTTGGAGCGAGAGATAATGACTGAATGTGCTAGGTAAATTACACCAATGGCAGGATCATCATAAAAAAAATATAATCCGCTGCGTGTATCTGTGTTTACATACCAATAACAGCTGTCGTATAACACACACACACACACACACACACACACACACACACACACATACACACACACATATATATATATATATATATATATATATATATATATATATATATATATATTATATATATATATATATATATATATATATATATATATATATATATATATATATATATGTGTGTGTGTGTGTGTGTGTGTGTGTGTGTGTGTGTGTGTGTGTGTGTGTGTGTGTGTGTGTGTATGTGGAATAAAACACATTAATACTCGTAACTCAGAAAAGAAAAACCATAATGAAAAATAGTGAAGATAAAAATCTGAGAGTTGTCAAGTGCCTACAATAACATTATCAGTGAGACTGGAAGAAGAGTTAAGAGAAGCGCATGTTAATTCTTCGTAAGTGAGGTGACACCTCGGAGTGTTTGTGCTTTAAAATATGAGGATAAAGAGGGAGAACCACTGTCTCAAGCTAGCACTGCTAGTGGCTTAGTACTCACATCGTGGGTGGAGTACAAGACAGAGGCACTGCCGGTGCTTATGTACGTGAGTACACTCTCTGTGACCTATTTATGTAATATTAGGCTACACGGTTAGCTAACATGAAAGCTCATTGATTCAGTTGGACTGTATATTCTGCCCAGGTCAGAAAAGATTCTTGGCATCTGTGTGGTGTTTTGTCTCTGTCCTTAATGGCCATCTGGTCGTCCTACCTGGACATCACGTGTGCGATCTCTTGCTTATGTATAACCCAAGTGTATTGTTGTTAGTGCAGTAGGGTCTCAAGGCAGCGAGAGATCTGCCCTACCTGGTCACAACCACAGCATGGTATGAAGTACACACCTGTGTTACTGCAGTCCGGACTCTTGTCTTCAATTCTGGCCAAGTTACTGAAGGAGCTAGACGCAGCAAGGTCAACAACCCATGTTATCCGTGGCAAGGATGGATGTAACAAACCCTGCAATGTTGCTTGTATACTGTATCCTGCAGTATTGCCTATATACTGAAAAAAATTGTCTGGTGTCTGTGTTGTTGTCTGGTGTTGGTGAGGTAGAGTTCCGGATGATGAGTGCGGGAAACTTTGGCGTCCGGAAGATCTCTATTAAAACACTGAACTTCTCTTTTCCAAGATATTCTCTGCTGCAGATCCTGTGGACACGTGAAAACATGTTCATGAGTGAACCTTGTCTGGTTCTTTACTTGTAGCGTGAATATATATATATATATATATATATATATATATATATATATATATATATAAAGTATGGGTGCGTGACTGAGCATCAGGATTAATTTTTCGAGCATAATTTAACAATATGCAATTTAGAGTATATATTATACAATATGCAATTAGAGTATATATTATACAATATGCAATTAGAGTATATATTATACAATATGCAATTAGAGTATATATTATACAATACATACGAAAGAGAAGCTTAATTAAACTAGCCAAGCTGGGACGTATTGTTCAAATATCCTAAATAAAACTAAGCTGGCTGCTATTTTATGAGAATAACAATAATGTACAGAGTATATCAGGCTATTTAAAACTCATTAGAACAACAGGGAAAACATGAGAAAAGGTAAAAATTAATGGGATTCAGGGAAGGAGAAAGTCTTTGTTTATTTGTCCTGCAGTACTCCATTACATAGAAAACTAGACAAGGAACACGAGACTAAAACTCAAAGTATTTTTCTCTGTAACTATTATTTTAAAATAATCTGGACTCAATGAATGAGTGAGAGAATGAGTGATAGTTGAGTGAGAGAATGAGTGATAGTTGAGTGAGAGAATGAGTGATAGTTGAGTGAGAGAATGAGTGATAGTTGAGTGAGAGAATGAGTCATAGTTGAGTGATAGAATGAGTGATAGTTGAGTGAGAGAATGAGTGATAGTTGAGTGAGAGAATGAGTGATAGTTGAGTGAGAGAATGAGTGATAGTTGAGTGAGAGAATGAGTGATAGTTGAGTGAGAGAATGAGTGATAGTTGAGTGAGAGAATGAGTCATAGTTGAGTGATAGAATGAGTGATAGTTGAGTGAGAGAATGAGTGATAGTTGAGTGAGAGAATGAGTGATAGTTGAGTGAGAGAATGAGTGATAGTTGAGTGAGAGAATGAGTCATAGTTGAGTGATAGAATGAGTGATAGTTGAGTGAGAGAATGAGTGATAGTTGAGTGAGAGAATGAGTGATAGTTGAGTGAGAGAATGAGTGATAGTTGAGTGAGAGAATGAGTCATAGTTGAGTGATAGAATGAGTGATAGTTGAGTGAGAGAATGAGTGATAGTTGAGTGAGAGAATGAGTGATAGTTGAGTGAGAGAATGAGTGATAGTTGAGTGAGAGAATGAGTGATAGTTGAGTGAGAGAATGAGTGATAGTTGAGTGAGAGAATGAGTGATAGTTGAGTGAGAGAATGAGTGATAGTTGAGTGAGAGAATGAGTGATAGTTGAGTGAGAGAATGAGTGATAGTTGAGTGAGAGAATGAGTGATAGTTGAGTGAGAGAATGAGTGATAGTTGAGTGAGAGAATGAGTGATAGTTGAGTGAGAGAATGAGTGATAGTTGAGTGAGAGAATGAGTCATAGTTGAGTGATAGAATGAGTGATAGTTGAGTGAGTAGGTTTGGCCAAAGCTACAAGATTTCCGTATGATAAAGCACTGTGTTCACATGTTCTAGTCTTAGTTTCTGATGAACTTCCTACATATTTAATGCAACAATCTGAGCACAGCAGAGTAGCAACACAACCCTTAAACCTAGAATGACCAACACTCGTGAAAGGGCTCAAAAAAAAATCAACCAGATTTTAATTTGTGGGTAACTAACTTGCAGAAAAATGATAACGTACTTTATAATATTACATAATATTACAACGCAGGTGTTTACAAAATAGAGAGTTTAACGTAGAAAACACCTTTAGGAAGTGTAAGTAGGGGAACTTTGCGGTTGAGAATATAAAGGCACAATACCGTGACTGTAACAAACCATAAATAACCCGCACATAGGAGAGGACTTTGTAAATGGTTTAAGTCGGACAAAAAAGTTGTCTGATACTTCTCTTTCTCTTACGTGCGGTTTGTGTTTTATTTTTGCCATTTTTCCCGGAGAAGGTTTTCAATATTCACTGAAATAATAGCAAGAAAAAACAAAGAAATAAGCCAGGGAAAATTGATCTTCACCGCGAGACCTGGTCACAGACCGGGCAGCGGGGGCGTTGACCCCTGAAATCCTCTCCAGGTATAATGTCAAATACACAAATGGAGAGTTCTTATAACATTTTCCTTAGAGTCAGTACAGCGGAGGGAAAATCGGGAGGATAATTGGAAGCATCGTGAAAATAAAACTGAAATTATGTTACGTTAGGCAAGATTCATCAGGACACAAGACAAGTGTTTCCTGACGCATGTCTTAGTCATGTGATGACCTGCGACTGGAGCTTCTGGTCAATAGACCGAGGCCTTCCACTGGCTTTCCCCTCTACCCCATTACAAATTAAATTTTATGTAGCTGCATAACTAAATTTCGAAGAAAGTGTTTGTGTTACAATTCAACACAAACAGCCACTTCCCAGTCAGGTTCTTGCAGTACTGAATTACTCAACAGATCAACAATTACTAACATAAATATTTAACCAGGATGTTTGCTAACATAGCTCGAGTGTTTAACAATATAATTTCTTGGCGTTTCAGGTAAATGGTAAAGTGGAGTTGTGAGAGAGACATGACCTGGGTTCCTCATGTCCCGGGATCGAGGTCAGAGGTGAGTGATCATTAAGAAAGGCCTGCTTTCAGGAATAAGATAAATGTTCAATATTTGTGTATCATTATTGTGAAGACGTTTCGCCAGCCAGAAGTTTTATCAGTCCAATAGTAAAACTGTGGTTCAAGTGGTTTAGAAAACCGACAAGTTGAAGAATCTTCAGTGCAGTACAGAGAAGAGCGGTGGAAGATAAGGAGAATGAGGTAATCAGTCGACTCCAGGATATGTGGGACTGATTACCTCACTCTCCTCAGTTTCATCGTTCTACTCTGTATAGGACTGAAGAAGCCACTGGATGGCGAAACGTTGCCTTAATAAAAGTTCCCAAATGTTGCACAAGTGTCTCATTCTTCAATACTCTTAAGACTAATATAGGAGACTGTAGAAGACATGAAGCAGTAGTTTGAGGAGATCAGTCCCTCAGCCTTGATGAATCTACTGAAGACAGTGAAAGACGTGAAGATACTCATGAGTCATTCATTAACTTTTCAATATTGATTACAGTTAATGATACAGGAGCCTATTTTATCGTCTCTCGTAATATGTGGGAGTCGATCCGATGTATAGCTTCCCAGACCACAATGCCAACCATTGTGCCAGAGGATGAAGTAAGAGAATTAGAACCCAGGAGCGAGGATTGGGTTTCAGTAGAACTGTGGGAGGATGACCAGAGGAACCAGACTAGTTCTAGCATAACTGTGGAAGGATGACCAAGTTAAAATCATAAGAACTAAGAAACCATGCTAGTTCTAGCACCGCTGGGAGAGGATGACCAAGTTAAAAGCGTCAGAATCTAGGTTAGGGTGTAGTAAGACTGTTGGTGGATGACCAGGTTTAAAGAGTTAGAAACCAGAAGGCAGACAAGGGTTCAACGGAGCTCTAACACTCACAAGAAGCTAAGCTCTTCATTAAGCTCACGATTCCTATTATTACAGTGAAGGAAAACTAGGAATTTGGCTTCTACGTCAACTGAACTTCTGTTAAATGCTCTAAAATATTTCATTACGAATCCAAAAACATTCTAGATTACCTCCAAATTTATTACTTTGGCGATAAATGGCCTTTACTGGTTTAGCGTTTTGCAATGGCTTACGAAAGAGGATGGTTACCTCGTTAAACACAATCAAACAGGATGGTTTCTCAAATACCATCCAACAGAATGGTAACCTTCTCAAACACCACCAACAGGATGGTAACCTTGTCAAACACCACCAACAGGATGGTAACCTTCTCAAACACCACCAACAGGATGGTAACCTTCTCAAACACCACCAACAGGATGGTAACCTTCTCCAACACCACCAACAGGATGGTAACCTTCTAAAACACCAACCAACACCAGTTTTATTCTAAACTATTCTACAACAGAGAAAAACCTACAAGTATGTCTTTTATTATCAAAATTAAACGCTTATCATCCTCTCCCACCAAAATTAAACCAGCGACTAATTAAGTCACTAAATTATCATAATTACGTCAATTAGCAAAGACTACATTATATTTGCAAGCTTCTCCGGCGTTTGTTAGGTTCAGCTTGAAGAGTAAAAGTTCGTAATATCTACACGTATTTAAAAACCGAGGTTCGCATTTTCTACACGTATTTAAAAATCGAAGTTCGTAATTTCTACACGTATTTAAAAATCGAAGTTCGTAATTTCTACACGTATTTAAAAACCGAGGTTCGTATTTTCTACACGTATTTAAAAACCGAGGTTCGTATTTTCTACACGTATTTAAAAACCGAGGTTCGTATTTTCTACACGTATTTAAAAACCGAGGTTCGTAATTTCTACACGTATCTAAAAACCGAGGGTTAAAACACGTCAACAACAGGTGTTAACCACAATACATGAAAGTCAAGCTGTTATGGTAGGTCTTAACGTAGATTAAGATTGTAAATATGGTAAACTAGCTAATATATAATTTTTTTGTCATATTTCCATACAATGCTAATCTGGCAGTGCTAATCTACAATGCTAATCTAATCTACAATACTAATCTACAATGCTAATCTACAGTGATAATCTACATTGCTAATCTAATGTACAATGCTAATCTACAATTCTAATCTTCAATGCTAATCTGCAATGCTAAATTTTCAATGCTAATGTACAATAGTAATCTACAATGCTAACCTTCAATACTAAATTTCTTTAGTAGAGCAATTGGCGGACGTACATTTCTGGGCCCTGAAGCTTGAACTGTTAAGGGGGCCCCTTCGCAACCTCTCATAGAGTAGACCTAGAATGTTTAAGCAATGTGGACTGAAGTCGCTTCTGGGGCCCATCCGGTATTAGAGACCCTAAAGCTTAAGCTTCATTACTTTCATAATATATCAGCCCATGGGTGGAACTATGATGTGAAGCTTCGGTTCGATGCTCCCGGAAAGCCTGGAGCAAACTAGACATAACAACTGGACTGTTAGCTTTTTAAACCAGCTGGACTGAGTGGCTAGACCGGACCGGTGCTGGACTGTTCTGGGTGACTGGTTATCGTAGCAGCCTTAACTTATGTCAACTTTGGCCGTATAACTTCAGCAACAGCCTGATACTACTTTACCAAAGTTTGAGAAGTTGGTATCCCCTTTGGGATACCTTTAAGCGGTTGTCTGAACTTTCCTTCATCTCCCTCCAAAGTTACACTTGTCAGTTGTGGACGCCTAGTCTGATTGGCTTCGAATTTTCAACATTTGCGTTAACCCTTCATTGTTAACCAGGGAATGATTAACACAAATGTTCACATGTGCTGATACCCTCTGGAATCTTAGAGTTGGTTAGATAACTTTAAAAAGCCTCTGCTGATTGGCTTTAAACAGTCAACATTGGTGTATCCTATTTAGCAAAACATTCAGAATGTTGTTAAAGCCAACTCCATGATGGGCACTAAGACGTTATAAGGCTATGTTGATATATAGAAGAAAAAGGCACCATATTACGGCTGGAAGAAAAACACAAATAACCAGCATATAGGAGAAGCCCTTCGGTCCGACTTTGACCATTTACAAAGTCACACTAACCCAAAAGAGTGAGGGAGCCAGTATATATAAGTGAGGGGGACAGGGACGGGACCAAGAGAGGAAGAAAAAGAAGTGGAAGTCTATGTTGATGTAGTTAAAATAGTCGTTTTTCACTTCTTTCTTTCACCTGGTTACATTAGACTACAACAAAATTAGAAATTAGATTAAGCCTAGATACCATGAGTTTAGTCATGGCATGCTTATTTACATGTGAAAATCATGAACCGAAAAGTTAGAAACGTGTGCAACTGCCTTCATTCTGTAGACGTTTCGCCATCCAGTGGCTTTATCATCACAACACAGGGACAAAAAAAAAAAGAAAAAACAGAAGACTGAAGTGGGTAAAGGTAATAAGTCTCCATATTATAAATCACTCATGCTGTGTTACTAAGGTAAGAAATACTTCAAATAGTTATAATTATAGCTTTAATTTTTAAAGGGATGGGCCGGTAAGCCAGTGGAAGGTCTCAGTCAGATGACCAAAAGCTCCAGCTGCGGGTCATTATATGTAAGACAAAAACCTTAGTCAGGAAACACAGTTTCCTGACTAATCTTATCTAACCTGACCTGATATCTTACGAGCAACAATACGCTGGGTTAAACGCTCCATAATTTTTCCACCACTAGTGACACTCCTCTCACAAAACCTGTTATTGTTGTGGCTGTTGTTGTTGTTGCTGTTGTTATTGTTGTTGTTGCTGTTGCTATTGTTGTTGATGCTGTTGTTGTCGTTGCTGTTTCGTTGTTGCTATTGTTATTGTTGTTGCTTTTGTTATTGTTGTTGCTGCGGTTATTACTGTTGTTGCTCTTCTTGTTGTTGCAATTGTTCTTCCTATTGTTGCTGTTGTTGATGTTATTGTTGTTGTTGTTGCTGATACTGCTTTTCTTCCAAGCTTACCCGCCACAATAGACTTTTTTTTACATAAAGCTTAATAAAGCTTAGACAACTTCTAGTTTGGAAGCTTAAGGAAACTCCTGCAATGACGAGAGGGATACTTTACTGTTAATGACCAGGGGGATACCTTTTATGTAACGATCAAAGGGATAACTTACATATAATGACCAATGGGATACTTTATGGGTAATGAACAGGGGATACCTTTTTGTTAATGACCAGAGGGATACCTTACTGGCAATAACTAGAGGGATACGTTACTGGTAATGACAAGAGGGATACCTTACTGGCAATAACTAGAGGGATACGTTACTGGTAATGACAAGAGGGATACCTTACAGGTAATGATCAGGGGGATACCTTGCAGGTAATAAGCAGAGGGATACCTTACAGGTAATAAACAGAGGGATACATTACATGGTAATGACCAAGTGATACCTTGCAGGTAATACGCAGAGGGATACACTACATGGTAATGATCAGGGAATACCTTACAGGTAATAAGCAGAGGAATACATTATGGGTAATGACGAGGGGGATACTTTACAGGTAATGACCAGGGGATACCTTACAGGTAATAACCAGAGGGATGTTCTATAGGTAATAATCATGGGATACCTCATAGGTAATGATCAGTGGGATACCTTACAGGTAATGACCAGAGGGATATCTCACAGGTAATGATCAGAGAGATACTTTACAGATAATGAGCACAGGAATACCTTATTGGTAATAAACAGAGGAATAACCTACGGATAATGACCATGAGGATACCTTTCAGTTAATAACCAGTGGGATACCTTACATGTAATGACCAGGGGATACCTTTCAGGTAATAACCAGTGGGATACCTTACATGTAATGACCATGGGGATACCTTTCAGGTAATAACCAGTGGGATACCTTACATGTAATGACCAGGGGATACATTACAGGTAATGACCAGGTGATACCTTTCAGGTAATGACCAGGGGATACTTTACAGGTAATGACCAGGGGATACTTTACAGATAATGACCAGGGGATACCTTTCAGGTAATGACTAGGGGATACTTCACAGGTAATGACCAGGGGCAGTGGCAACTACCAGGTGAAATGTTGCTTCCAGCTGCGGCTAACAGTCAGGAAAACTGTCTGGAGGGAGGAAGAGAAGGAGGGAGGGAGGAAGAGAAGGAGGGAGAGAGGGAGAGAAGGAGGGAGAGAATGAAGGTGAGGAAGAAGGAGGGAGAGAAAGAGAAGGGAGGAAGAGGGGAGGGAGAAAAGGGGGGTGGGGAAGTGGGAGGTAGAGGGGGAACGCAAGAAAGAAGGAAAAGCTGAAGGAAGGGAGAAAAGGAAGGGAGGGAGAAAAGGAAGGGAGAAAATGAGGAATGGGCCAATTTCTGAAGGAGTAAGAGAGAGAGAGAGAGAGAGAGAGGGAGAGAGAGAGAGAGAGAGAGAGAGAGAGAGAGAGAGAGAGAGAGAGAGAGAGAGAGAGAGAGAGAGAGAGAGAGAGAGAGAGAGAGAGATTAGGCTATGGAAGAGAGAACAAGAAAAAAGTCCCCAGAAAGAGAGGTAAAGAGACAAGGAGGGAGCGAAGGACTTAGAAATAAAGAGAAGCGAAAAGCGAAAGGAAGGGAGAGAGAATTACAGAAAGAGGGAGAAATTGAGGAGGTGAGACGAGAGGGAGGAATGTAGGGAAGAACCGAGAGAGAAGAAAGGAATAAATGATAATGGAAAAGGAAAATAAAGATGGAAGAGAGAGAGAGTCTTAAGTATCAGGAAGGTATTACTACCTGGTAATATTCCAGGAGTTACCTGTTAATATCTCAGGAGTTACCTGGTAATATCTCAGGAGTTACCTGGTAATATCCCTGGAGTTACCTGGTAATATCCCTGGAGTTACCTGGTAATATCCCTGGAGTTACCTGGTAATATCCCTGGAGTTACCTGGTAATATCCCTGGAGTTACCTGGTAATATCCCTGGAGTTACCTGGTAATATCCCAGGAGTTACCTGGTAATATCCCTGGAGTTAAATGGTAATATCCCAGGAATTACCTGGTAATATCCCAGGAGTTACCTGGTAATATCCCAGGAGTTACCTGGTAATATCCCAGAAGTTACCTGGTAATATCCCAGGAGTTACCTGGTAATATCCCAGGAGTTACCTGGTAATATCCCAGGAGTTACCTGGTAATATCTCGGGAGTTACCTGGTAATATCCCAGGAGTTACCTGGTAATATCCCAGAAGTTACCTGGTAATATCCCAGGAGTTACCTGGTAATATCTCGGGAGTTACCTGGTAATATCCCAGGAGTTACCTGGTAATATCCCAGGAGTTACCTGGTAATATCCCAGGAGTTACCTGGTAATATCCCAGGAGTTACCTGGTAATATCTCGGGAGTTACCTGGTAATATCCCAGGAGTTACCTGGTAATATCCCAGGAATTACCTGGTAATATCCCAGGAGTTACCTGGTAATATCCCAGGTGTTACCTGGTAATATCCCAGGTGTTACCTGGTAATATTCCAGAAGTTACCTGGTAATATTCCAGAAGTTACCTGGTAATATTCCAGGAGTTACCTGGTAATATTCCAGGAGTTACCTGGTAATATTCCAGAAGTTACCTGGTAATATCCCAGGAGTTACCTGGTAATATCCCAGGAGTTACCTGGTAATATCCCAGGAGTTATCTGGTAATATCCCAGAAATTACCTGGTAATATCCCAAAAGTTACCTGGTAATATCCCAGGAGTTACCTGGTAATATCTCGGGAGTTACCTGGTAATATCCCAGGAGTTACCTGGTAATATCCCAGGAGTTACCTGGTAATATCCCAGGAGTTACCTGGTAATATCTCGGGAGTTACCTGGTAATATCCCAGGAGTTACCTGGTAATATCCCAGGAGTTACCTGGTAATATCCCAGGAGTTACCTGGTAATATCCCAGAAGCTACCTGGTAATATCTCGGGAGTTACCTGGTAATATCCCAGGAGTTACCTAGTAATATCCCAGGAGTTACCTAGTAATATCCCAGGAGTTACCTGAGTAAATGTACTCAGTAATTTCAAAAGTCCTTTCTATTATGTCCCCACTAGGCAGCACCAGGTCTTGACCAGCGGTGAGTACTCTCTCTGAGTACGCAGGAAATACCCTCAGGTCTGAACCTCTCTGCTAGTACTCTTCCTGTACAGGTGGTTTGCACTCTCCCCGGCATGGTCCGACACAGACCAGGCTGCTGATAGAGAACTGTGAATCGAGCCTCCGTCGCCTCTTCAATGCCCCATACTGTGGCAACGTAGACAGTGTCACAGGACTGTCAGAGAGGCATTGCTGCAGAACCTACCGTCATATAGGCCTTTATTAAATATATTAAGCAAATTTCCTAAATTTGCTTTGTAACAGATAAGTGAACTGTATATATAAATCCAGATGTACTCCTGTAATCCCTTTTGAGGCCTCATTACTAAGCCTATTCTGTATCCATATACTTTTTCCCTACACACAGGATTGATATGAGGTACAGAATAAACTAGTCACTACTATCCACAGGATGGGTAAGAAGTACAGAATAAACTAGCCACTACTATCCACAGGATGGGTAAGAAGTACAGAATAAACTAGCCACTACTATCCACAGGATGGGTAAGAAGTACAGAATAAACTAGCCACTACTATCCACAGGATGGGTAAGAAGTACAGAATAAACTAGCCACTACTATCCACAGGATGGGCAAGAAGTACAGAATAAACTAGCCACTACTATCCACAGGATGGGTAAGAAGTACAGAATAAACTAGCCACTACTATCCACAGGATGGGTAAGAAGTACAGAATAAACCAGCCATTTCGGTGGCAAAATCTAAAATCTAATCTGCACAGAGCGAAATGTATGTAATTTAATGTTTCCTTTTTTTCCCTCTCTTTCTCAAAAAATCCACCAGGAAGTAACGAGTCTTAAAAAAAAATCGTTTTTAAAATCGATTCATGGGGGCGAATGCATAGAATTTATCTGCATGTGGAAAGCACCAGTCTTCCTGGGCAGGAGCCGACGGCTGTGCGGAAAGCAATTGCTTGAGAGGATGGGAAGTGGAAGGAGCGGAAAGAACGCTTAAAATGTGGGGGAAAATAGCGAGTTTCTGCCACCAGCAGTTATGAGGAGAAATATGCTGGCCAGATCAACATCTGGGAAAAAGTGTTAGAAAGTGTGGAGGGAGGAAGGGAGGGTAAAGGGAGAGAGGGAGAGAGGGAGAGAGAGGGAGAGAGAGAAATAGAGAAGAGAGTATATGGGAAACACATAAGGATTAGGTGATGGCATAACACTATGTGACGAGAGGTGACATCATATTGTGTGACGAGAGGTGACATCATATTGTGTAACGAGAGGTGACATCATATCATAATATAACAAGAGGTGACATCATATAATGTAACGAGACGTGAAGTCAAAACACTATGTAACGAAGAGACAAAATAATGTGACGATATAACATCACCACAACGTCACGTGACGAGGTGACATCATTACATAATGTAACGATGTAACGTCACCACAACGTCACGTGACGAGGTGACATCTTTTACACACTCAAAATACATCAGCCACACATCCACACACCATAAACAAGCATTAACAAATTTTTAGCCCCAACTCACTCAAAAAAAAAAAAAATCCCCACTACCGTGATCATATAACATTTTTTTTCATATAATTAGAATCCAGTTATTCTGAGCGGCCATATTTTTAATTGGAAATAAATGAAATAACCAGCCAGAATTTAGCTTAGTAACAAATATTTCTAAATGTCCAAAATTTGGTAAAATGAAATATACATTTTTTCGTTAGGTTCAGAAGGATTTTTGAGAAAATTATTGCATACAAAAATTTTTAGTTTGCCTTATTCGGCAAGAAGAGCGTTGCTATTTAAGCAAAAATAGCACATTTTACATATATAAGCATGCGTGAGCGTGTTAGATAAGAGCGAATGGAGACAAATGGTTTTTATGAGTTGACGTGCTGTTGGAGTGTAAGTAAGGTAACGTTGATGAAGGGATTCAGGGATACCGGCAGACCGGACTTGAGTCCTGGAGATGGGAAGTACAGTGTCTGCAATCTGAAGGAGGGGTGTTCAGTTTTATAACTGTTTCAGTTTTATAACTGTAGTGTAAGGGCGCCTCTGGCGAGACAGTGATGGAGTGAATGATGGTGAAAGTTTTTCTCTTTCAGGCCACCCTACCTTGGTGGGAGACGGCAGATGTGTTAATATATATATATACATATATATATATATATATATATATATATATATATATATATATATATATATATATATATATATATATATATATATATATATATGAGAGAGAGAGTGAGAGAGAGAGAGAGAGAGAGAGAGAGAGAGAGAGAGAGAGAGAAGCAAGACGAGGAAGAGCAGCAGTAGAGCTGCTAGAGTGTTAGAGCAACACTTGCACTGTATACACAGCAAGACAATGTGTCGGGCCTAAACTGCTCTTCATACAGAGTTAATGACTCCCTTGTAAACACCATTGATGTAAATAGCCAGATGAGTGAAACATTGAGGTTGATCACCTTCCACTGTATGAAGGTGAGTGAAACATTGAGGTTGATCACCTTCCACTGTATGAAGGTGAGTGAAACATTGAGGTTGATCACCTTCCTCTGTATGAAGGTGAGTGAAACATTGAGGTTGATCACCTTCCACTGTATGAAGGCGAGTCAAACATTGAGGTTGATCACCTTCCACTGTATGAAGGTGAGTGAAACATTGAGGTTGATCACCTTCCACTGTATGAAGGTGAGTGAAACATTGAGGTTGATCACCTTCCTCTGTATGAAGGTGAGTGAAACATTGAGGTTGATCACCTTCCACTGTATGAAGGTGAGTGAAACATTGAGGTTGATCACCTTCCACTGTATGAAGGTGAGTGAAACATTGAGGTTGATCACCTTCCACTGTATGAAGGTGAGTGAAACATTGAGGTTGATCACCTTCCACTGTATGAAGGTGAGTGAAACATTGAGGTTGATCACCTTCCACTGTATGAAGGTGAGTGAAACATTGAGGTTGATCACTTTCCACTGTATGAAGGTGAGTGAAACATTGAGGTTGATCACCTTCCACTGTATGAAGGTGAGTGAAACATTGAGGTTGATCACCTTCCTCTGTATGAAGGTGAGTGAAACATTGAGGTTGATCACCTTCCACTGTATGAAGGTGAGTCAAACATTGAGGTTGATCACCTTCCACTGTATGAAGGTGAGTGAAACATTGAGGTTGATCACCTTCCACTGTATGAAGGTGAGTGAAACATTGAGGTTGATCACCTTCCACTGTATGAAGGTGAGTGAAACATTGAGGTTGATCACCTTCCACTGTATGAAGGTGAGGAAAACATTGAGGTTGATCACCTTCCACTGTATGAAGGTGAGTGAAACATTGAGGTTGATCACCTTCCACTGTATGAAGGTGAGTCAAACATTGAGGTTGATCACCTTCCACTGTATGAAGGTGAGTCAAACATTGAGGTTGATCACCTTCCACTGTATGAAGGTGAGTGAAACATTGAGGTTGATCACCTTCCACTGTATGAAGGTGAGTGAAACATTGAGGTTGATCACCTTCCACTGTATGAAGGTGAGTGAAACATTGAGGTTGATTACCTTCCACTGTATGAAGGTGAGTGAAACATTGAGGTTGATCACCTTCCTCTGTATGAAGGTGAGTGAAACACTGAGGTTGATCACCTTCCACTGTATGAAGGTGAGTCAAACATTGAGGTTGATCACCTTCCACTGTATGAAGGTGAGTCAAACATTGAGGTTGATCACCTTCCACTGTATGAAGGTGAGTCAAACATTGAGGTTGATCACCTTCCACTGTATGAAGGTGAGTGAAACATTGAGGTTAATCACCTTCCACTGTATGAAGGTGAGTGAAACATTGAGGTTGATCACCTTCCACTGTATGAAGGTGAGTGAAACATTGAGGTTGATCACCTTCCACTGTATGAAGGTGAGTGAAACATTGAGGTTGATCACCTTCCACTGTATGAAGGTGAGTCAAACATTGAGGTTGATCACCTTCCACTGTATGAAGGTGAGCGAAACATTGAGGTTGATCACCTAAGAGCAGTTGTTTTCATCACCTGGGTCGCTACCCAAAAATGTTCAGGCCATTTGAATTTGGTCGCCTAGAGACTATTTGTTTTCTTCTTAATATTTTCTTCTCCTTCTGAGTGTAATTATTATTATTATTATTATTATTATTATTATTATTATTATTATTATTAGAATTATTGTTATTATTATTACTGCTTCTACTATCAAATTATTATTACTGCTATCATTATTATAATTACTACTATTTCTTCCTTTACTTACAAGTAACGAGGTAATTATTTATGTATTCTGAATTCATTAATAGTAAAATTCAATACAAGGAGGAATATCTTGGCTTCAGGCACACCAGTTAATATGACGAACTTAAATCACAATGTGTTATTTGTGGGGAAGTCTGGAAGAATGAGGCATTCATGAAGAACAAATTTAGAAGTCACGTAGAAGGAAAGCACAGTGAACTTGTGAAGAGAGTGGAGTGTCTTTGGAAGGAAAGGACAAGAATTGTGACGACAGAGAGTGGATGTTCCATCACACACAGTTGTTTACTCCGCGAGGCAACCTGTACTCGCTTCATACCTCGTAGCCTAGTGGAGGCGTTGGTAAAACTACCAACCCTCGAGACAGTTTGTGGAAGTGAAGGTGTGAAGAAAACTGACTCGATATCTCTGTCAAATGACACAATTGGTCAATGAATTAGGAACATGTGTGATATATAAGATCATGTGACTGTAGCCATACAAATGTGTGGACAGTTTAGTCTCCAGATAGACGAGTCTATAGACGTTAATGACGCTGCCCATCCCATGGTTTACGTAGGGTATCAAGATTCAGAAGATATAGAAGAGGAATTTCTGTTTGACGGCTATTATACATCACAGCTGGAGAAGATATTTTCAAGACTTTGGACTCATTCTTGAAGGAAGAAGAGCGTGAGTGAAAATAGTGTTTTAGTGTGTTGTAATGGATCACCAACAGTGCTAGGAAAACGTTAGTGTTTCACCTCTGCAGTGAAAGAGGAAAATCGGCGTTTGCTGATTGCTCACTGTCTCCTTCACTGTGAAACTCTTGCTTCTCAGAGGTTGTCACTTGAGTTGCAGAATGTGATGCAGAATGTCATTTAAGTCATAAATTTCATGACTCACGAAATCATAATAATTCAATTGCAAGCAAACCAAAGTATGGGTTCAAACCTCATCCGTTCCGTGATATCTTAATTTCATTAAAGCTTGTGCTCTCAACTCCAGGATTCTCATTCACATGTGTTTTGATTTTGGTTGGCAACATGTGCATCTGTCTATCACAGGTGCTCGAAGGATCGTTTGGAATACAGAAAAAGTTGAGATATTTTTCGTTAATAAGAGTCATCCACTGGTCCAAAATTCTCAGATTCAAAATGAATGATAACAGTGACTTATCTTACCTTTATAAGTGACATAGGTTAACGCCTTGAACAATCCAAGGCGAGGTCTGTATGAGACGCTGGTTGGACTCTCAGGAAAACTAACAGCATTCAAAAGGGAAACTGAAGTTTTGGATGAGTCCAACTGAGGCTGGAAAGACTGCACCATTTCCATCTTTGAGTACTTCAGGAGGACGAAACATTTTCACTCACCCAAGGTCGAAAGATCGTGAAGTATATTTCTAAGCTGATCACTGACTTTGATCACTATATTCCCGAGAACATTATCACACACACACCTGGGTAAGAAAGACCTTCAACACTGATCCTGAGGACCTACCTGGCGATATTTCCAACACCAGCAAACTGATAAGAACATAAGAAAGGAGGAACACTGCAGGAGGCCTGCTGGCCCATACTAGGCAGGTCCTTTACAATTCATCCCACTAACAAAACATTTACCCAACCCAATTTTCAATGCTACCCAAGAAATAAGCTCTGATGTGAAAGTCCCACTCAAATCCAACCCTTCCCACTCATGTACTTATCCAACCTAGATTTGAAACTACCCAAAGTCCTAGCCTCAATAACCCAACTAGGTAGACTGTTCCACTCATCAACTACCCTATTTCCAAACCAATACTTTCCTATGTCCTTTCTAAATCTAAACTTATCTAATTTAAATCCATTACTGCGGGTTCTCTCTTGGAGAGACATCCTCAAGACCTTATTAATATCCCCTTTATTAATACCTATCTTCCACTTATACACTTCGATCAGGTCTCCCCTCATTCTTCGTCTAACAAGTGAATGTAACTTAAGAGTCTTCAATCTTTCTTCATAAGGAAGATTTCTGATGCTATGTATTAATTTAGTCATCCTACGCTGAATGTTTTCTAACGAATTTATGTCCATTTTGTAATACGGAGACCAGAACTGAGCTGCATAATCAAGGTGAGGCCTTACTAATGATGTATAAAGCTGCAGTATGACCTCTGGACTTCTGTTGCTTACACTTCTTGATATAAATCCCAGTAATCTATTTGCCTTATTACGTACGCTTAGGCATTGCTGTCTTGGTTTAAGGTTGCTGCTCACCATAACCCCCAAGTCCTTTTCGCAATCTGTATGGCTAAGTTCTACATCATTTAATTTATAAGTACTAGGGTTATGGGCACTCCCAAGCTTCAGAACCTTGCACTTATCTACATTGAACTGCATCTGCCACTTTTCTGACCAAGAATAGAGTTTGTTTAAGTCCTCCTGAAGTTCCCTAACATCTACGTTTGAATCAATTATCCTACCTATCTTTGTGTCATCGGCGAATTTGCTCATATCACTAGTAATTCCCTCATCAAGATCATTGATATATATTATAAACAACAACGGGCCCAAGACTGATCCCTGTGGAACGCCACTTGTTACAGATCCCCACTCGGATTTAACCCCATTTATGGACACTCTCTGCTTCCTGTCAGTGAGCCATGACTCGATCCACGAGAGCACTTTTCCCCCAATGCCATGGGCTGCCACTTTCTTTAACAGTCTATGGTGCGGAACTCTATCAAAAGCCTTACTAAAATCTAAGTAAATAATATCAAATTCTTTATTGTGGTCAACAGCCTCAAAAGCTTTACTGAAGAAAGTTAATAAATTAGTTAGACAAGACCGGCCTCTTGTGAATCCATGCTGAGTATCATTAATCAAGCTATGCTTATCGAGATGGCTTCTTATAATCTCAGCTATAATTGACTCTAGTAATTTGCCTACAATTGAGGTCAGGCTTATTGGGCGGTAATTTGACGGTAACGACTTGTCCCCTGTTTTAAAAATAGGAGTTACATTAGCCATCTTCCACATATCAGACACTACACCTGTTTGAAGAGATAAATTAAAAATATTAGTTAATGGTTCACAGAGTTCCATTTTGCATTCCTTAAGAACCCTTGAAAAAACCTCATCAGGACCCGGCGACTTATTTTGCTTCAGTCTGTCTATCTGCCTCACAACCATCTCACTAGTGACTGTGATGTTACATAATTTATCTTCTTCTAGCCCACTGTAAAAATTAATTACTGGAATATTGTTAGTGTCTTCCTGTGTAAAAACTGAGAGAAAATAATTATTTAAAATCAAGCACATTTCATTCTCATTGTCAGTAAGGTGCCCATAGTTATTTTTAAGGGGACCTATCTTATCTCTAACTTTTGTTCTATAGACCTGGAAAAAACTTTTTGGGTTAGTTTTAGAATCCCTAGCAACTTTAATTTCATAGTCCCTTTTAGCTTTTCTTATCCCCTTTTTAATGTCCCTCTTAATGTCAATATACTGATTCATAAGATGACCCTCACCTCTTTTGATACGCCTATAAATTCCTTTCTTATGCCCTAGTAGATATTTGAGCCTATTATTCATCCATTTTGGGTCATTTCTATTTGATCTAATTTCTTTATATGGGATAAACGCTCTTTGAGCAGCATGTATAGTGTTCAGAAAACTGTCATATTGATAGCTCTCTTCGTTACCCCAGTCAACAGATGATAAGTGTTCTTTAAGCCCATCGTAATCTGCTAAGCGAAAATCTGGGACTGTTACTGAGTTATCGCTACTATCGTACTTCCATTCAATGCTAAATGTAATTGATTTGTGGTCGCTAGCACCCAGTTCCTCTGAAATTTCTAAATTATTAACAAGGGATTCATTGTTTGCCATAACTAAGTCAAGCAGGTTATTTCCCCTTGTAGGTTCTGTCACAAACTGCTTCAAAAAACAATCCTGAAATACTTCTAAGAAGTCGTACGATTCTAAATTCCCAGTCAAGAAATTCCAATCAACATGACTAAAGTTAAAGTCTCCTAGAATTACTACATTATCGTGCCTTGTGGCCTTAACAATTTCCTCCCATAGTAGTTTCCCTTGGTCCCTATCTAAGTTAGGGGGACGGTATATCACTCCTAAAATCAGTTTTTCATGCCCCTCTGAAAATTCTATCCAAACAGACTCTGTATGTGTTACTTCAGACTTAATACCCGTTTTTATGCAACAGTTCAAGCGATCTCGGACGTACAATGCCACACCACCCCCCCTCCCAATACTTCTATCTTCTTGGAACAATTTAAAACCCTGAATATGACATTCCGCAGGCATGTCCCGACTTTTTGAATTAAACCACGTCTCAGTTAAGGCAAATACATCAATGTTACCTACACTAGCAACTAATCTCAACTCGTCCATCTTATTCCTAGCACTACGGCAATTAGCATAATAAACATTGAAAGACTCTCCTTTCTCTTTACCCTTCCTGCTCATTTCTATTTTTCTACTAAACCTATTACCGTCTTTATCACCCAAGGTCCCTGGCTTTTCAATATCTATCTCGTTCTTATTATTACTAGTTCCCCTAGAACTCGTAATATTACTACACTGGGACTTCACTGTTTTCCTGCCAAAACCCATACCACTAACTATTCCTAGTTTAAAGTCCTAACTGCTCCCTCCACTGCAGTTGCCAGTGCTCCCACCCCACACCTAGATAAGTGAACCCCATCCCTAGCATACATGTCATTTCTGCCATAGAAGAGGTCCCAGTTGTCAATGAATGTTACCGCATTTTCCTTACAGTATTTGTCCAGCCAGCAATTGACACCAATTGCCCTGGACAACCATTCACTTCCAACTCCCCTCCTTGGCAAAATACCACATATGAGAGGGTTCCCACCCTTACTTCTAATTATTTCTATTGCTGACCTATACCTGCTAATCAGGTCCTCACTCCTACGTCTGCCAACATCGTTGCCTCCAGCACTGAGACAGATAATAGGATTGCTCCCATTACCTCTCATGATGTCATCCAGACGGCTAACAATATCCTCCATCCCAGCCCCAGGAAAGCAAACTCTCTGTCTCCTACTCCTGTCCTTCAAGCAGAACGCCCTATCCATATACCTAACTTGGCTATCCCCAACAACAACAATATTCTTACCTTCCTTAATGTCTTTCGTCGTGTCGTTCCCAGTAGTCAACTCACATTCGTCGGGTAGCACTGAGAATGTATTGGATGTTTCCACAACAGTTTCCACGGCAGTCTCTTTCTTCTTCATCGTTTCTACCTTTCCATTCGTCTTCTTGATCGTCAACTTCTTTCCCTGCTGTCCAGCCACTGACCAGTTTCCCTTCTTGACCTGAGGACTCAAAACAGGAGGACTACTACGATTCTTCTTGTTCTCCTCGGTCAATCGCCGAATTTCCAAATTCGCCAACCTCAATTCTTCCTTAAGCTGTTGGTAAAGTTGCTCGATGGAGGGCATCTTGCTTCAATTCTAGAGAGCGCGCAAACAGGTCTTCACAGAGCCAAGTACACGTCAACACTGCGCAAATGCCAACTCAATCAGGAGCTACTGCGCAGCACGTCCGCACGGCCCAATAGCGATGCGAACACACCTGCGAACACTGATGCACCACCTCATCGAGATCCAGAGTAAGGAAACACTTCATTAAGAGTTCAAAAGGCAAAACAAACAATCACTGAGCTACTTCTGGATCTAGGCTTACAAAGAAAAGGAGATTCTAGGAGGTGAAGCCTTTACAATATTCTTTCTGGCAGTACTCCTTCTAACAGTACTCTTTCTAATAGTACTCCTAACAGTACTCCTTCTAATAGTACTCCTTCTAACAGCACTCCTGACAGTACCGCTGACAGTACTCCTAACAATACTCCTGAGAGTACACCTTCCCTTTGCCACGGCTTTCCTGTGTGAGGCAGGATTGCCAGTACTCACGGACGCAGAGTACAGACACCGTTTGCTACCAGAGAATGGCACAAGATTCACTCTCTCATCTAAATCCCCCTGAATTTAGCAGCGTCAGGGATCCCACTGATTACCATCACGTCTTCCACGATACCACTATCCACCTACTTCGGATAGTTATTATATATCTTGCCGACATTCATTATAGTATCTGCGTATTAGTCCCAGTAATAAAATATTGCCATTTGCCTTTCGTTTTCCTCACTCTTTTGTTAGGGTCAAAATATATTTTTTTTTACTTATTGTGCAAATTATTGCTATGAATATATGGGTGGCCATGTAGATTTTCGACAGAATTTTGGGTCGCTGCCAAAAAAAAGGTTAAGAACCTTTTGGCCTTTGACTATGTTGACATTGAGGTTCAACACAAAACTTGTTTGAAACACAGTGAAACGTGTGTGGTGAACTCCGTAGAGTGAAACACAAGTTGAGAGCAAAAAAAAAAAAAATCTAAACTTTACTTGACAAAACAAAAACCTTTAGAAAAGAAACTACCTTTAAAAAAAATTTTCTTGTAAAATTTATTGTTTCTTGAAAAACAGAACCTTTCTTGTAAAACAGAACCTTTCTTGAAAAATAGAACCTTTCTTGAAAAACATAACCTTTCTTGAAAAATAGAACCTTTCTTGAAAAACATAACCTTTCTTGAAAAATAGAACCTTTCTTGAAAAATAGAACCTTTCTTGAAAAACAGAACCTTTCTTGTAAAACAGAACCTTTCTTGAAAAACAGAACCTTCCTTGTAAAACATAACCTTTCTTGAAAAATAGAACCTTTCTTGAAAAATAGAACCTTTCTTGAAAAACAGAACCTTTCTTGTAAAACAGAACCTTTCTTGAAAAATAGAACCTTTCTTGTAAAACACAACCTTTCTTGAAAAATAGAACTATTCTTGAAAAAATAGAACCTTTCTTGAAAAATAGAACTTTTCTTGAAAAATAGAACCATGAAAAATAGAACCTTGAAAAATAGAACCTTGAAAAATAGAACCTTTCTTGAAAAATAGAACCTTTCTTGAAAAATAGAACCTTTCTTGAAAAACAGAACCTTTCTTGAAAAATAGAATCTTTCTTGAAAAATAGAACCTTGAAAAACAGAACTTTTCTTGAAAAATAAAACCTTTCTTGAAAAACAGAACCTTTCTTGAAAAACAGAACTTTTCTTGAAAAATAGAACCTTTCTTGAAAATAGAACCTTTCTTGAAAAATAGAACCTTTCTTGAAAAATAGAACTTTCTTGTAAAACACAACCTTTCTTGAAAAATAGAACCTTTCTTGTAAAACACAACCTTTCTTGAAAAATAGAACCTTCTTGAAAAATCGAAAATTTTTTGTAAAACACAACCTTTCTTGAAAAATAGAACCTTTCTTGAAAAATAGAACCTTGAAAAATAGAACTTTTCTTGAAAAATAGAACCTTTCTTGAGAAATAGAACCTTAAAAATAGAACCTTGAAAAATAGAACCTTTCTTGAAAAATAGAACCTTTCTTGAAAAATAGGACCTTTCTTGAAAAACAGAACCTTTCTTGAAAAACAGAACCTTTCTTGGAAAATCGAACCTTTCTTGAAAAATAGAATCTTTCTTGAAAACAGAACCTTTCTTGAAAAACAGAACTTTTCTTGAAAAATAGAACCTTTCTTGAAAAGCAGAACCTTTCTTGAAAAACAGAACTTTTCTTGAAAAATAGAACCTTTCTTGAAAAATAGAACTCTTCTTGAAAAATAGAACCATTCTTGAGAAATAGAACCTTTCTTGAAAAATAGAACCTTTCTTGATAAACAGAACCTTTCTTGGAAAACAGAACTTTTCTTGAAAAACAGAATCTTTCTTGAAAAATAGAACCTTTCTTGAAAAAATAGAACCTTTCTTGAAAAATAGAACCTTTCTTGTAAAACACAACCTTTCCTGAAAAATAGAACCTTTCTTGTAAAACACAACCTTTCTTGAAAAATAGAACCTTTCTTGAAAAATAGAACCTTTTTTGTAAAACACAACCTTTCTTGAAAAATAGAACCTTTCTTGAAAAACAGAACCTTTCTTGAAAAATAGAACCTTTCTTGGAAAACTAGAACCTTTCTTGAAAAGTACAACCTTTCTTGTAAAACACAACCTTTCTTGATAAATAGAACTTTTCTTGAAAAATTGAACATTTCTTGAAAAATAGAACCTTGAAAAATAGAACATTGAAAAATAGAACATTTCTTGAAAAATAGAACCTTTCTTGTAAAACACAACCTTTCTTGAAAAATAGAACCTTTCTTGAAAAATAGAAACTTTCTTGAAGAGTAGAACCTTTCTTGAAAAACAGAACTTTTCTTGAAAAACAGAACCTTTCTTGAAAAACAGAACCTTTCTTGAAAAATAGAACCTTTCTTGAAAAATAGAACCTTTCTTGAAAAATAGAACCTTTCTTGAAAACAGAACCTTTCTTGAAAAACAGAACTTTTCTTGAAAAATAGAACCTTTCTTGAAAAGCAGAACCTTTTTTTGAAAAACAGAACTTTTCTTGAAAAATAGAACCTGTCTTGAGAAATAGAACCTTTCTCGAGAAATAGAACCTGTCTTGAAAAATAGAACCTTTCTTGAAAAACAGAACCTTTCTTGAAAAATAGAACCTTTCTTGAAAAACAGAACTTTTCCTGAAAAATAGAACTTTTCTTGAATAATAGAACCTTTCTTGAAAAACAGAACATTTCTTGAAAAATAGAATCTTTCTTGGAAAACTAGAACCTTTCTTGAAAAGTACAACCTTTCTTGTTAAACACAACCTTTCTTGATAAATAGAACCTTTCTTGAAAAATTTAACCTTTCTTGAAAAATAGAACCTTGAAAAATAGAACATTGAAAAATAGAGCCTTTCTTGAAAAATAGAACCTTTCTTGTAAAACACAACCTTTCTTGAAAAATAGAACCTTTCTTGAAAAATAGAACCTTTCTTGAAGAATAGAACATTTCTTGAAAAATAGAAACTTTCTTGAAGAGTAGAACCTTTCTTGAAAAACAGAACTTTTCTTGAAAAACAGAACCTTTCTTGAAAAACAGAACCTTTCTTGAAAAACAGAACTTTTCTTGAAAAATAGAATCTTTCTTGAAAAGCAGAACCTTTTTTGAAAAACAGAACTTTTCTTGAAAAATAGAACCTTTCTTGAGAAATAGAACCTTTCTTGAGAAATAGAACCTTTCTTGAAAAATAGAACCTTTCTTGAAAAACAGAACCTTTCTTGAAAAATAGAACCTTTCTTGGAAAACAGAACCTTTCTTGAAAAATAGAACTTTGGAAAACAGAACTTTTCTTGAAAAAAACAGACTCTTTCTTGAAGAAACAGAACCTTTCTTAAACACCCTCCGAGTCTTCACATTTTGTTCCGTCTCCTCTACATGTCCAAACAATCACAATAATCCCTCCTCAGTCCTGTGACTAATATACTTCTGATAACCGCTTGCCGTTTTCTAATCACTATGATTTGAATTCTCTACGTCATCTCTACTGCCTCCAACCTTCTCTTCGCTGCAACGTTTAAAATCCATGTTTCACACCTAAATAACAATGCTGTAATCATTATTCTCTGGTACAGAACCCCCCTCCCTTTTGCCTCCATGGACAAAGTTTTTTGTCTTAAAAAATGCTTCATTCACTACCAACCTTTTTTTCTTCTTTAGTTTTATGGTTCATCTTGTCTCTCACAGAGTATCCACAGACAAATCCACTCCAAAACATCTGAACGCATTCACTTCCTCCATACTCCCTCCCTTCAGTCTGATATCCAGTCTTCCAATGTCCATATTATTTTTTATTACTGTCATCACCTTGCTCTTTCCTATGCTCTCTTTTAGTTTTCATCTTTTATATACCCTTCCAAATTTCTCTACAGACCTTTGCAACTTCTTTTCAGAATCTCCCAAAAGCACAGTGTCATCAGCAAAACACAACTGTGACAACTCCCACTTTGTATTAGATTCTACATCTTACAAACCCTATCTCTCCTCAACACTTATCACGGCATTTCTTTTAGAGCCCCGTCTATAAATATGTTTAACAACCATGGTGACATCACCCATCCCTGTCTAGGATCTACTTTTACTGGGAAATAATCTCACTTTATCCTACATACTCAGATCTAAGCCTCACAATCCTCATAAAAACTCTTCCTCATTTAGTACTCTATAACAAGTTTCATACAGTTCCAATATCTAACACATTACCACCCCCGTCACGTGCCTTTTCTAAATCCCTAAACGTAACAAAAAATCCTTATATTTATTCGCGTATTGTTCACTTATTTGCTTCAATGTAATACATCCTCTTCTCTTCCTAAAACCTCCTTGATCCTCTGCAGTCCTACTTTGAGCGTTAATCATAACTTTTTCAACAACAACAGTAGCAATGAAAATACTAATACTAATAATTAATAATTACAAAAAATAAATAATAATAATAACAGTGTGTAAAACAAGGAAATTGAAAGTGAACATTGAAAAAAAACATGGAGATGAGAATAAGGAAATGTTTAGTCAAGAAAAAATTAGATATCAGATTGGAGAGCTGGAGGAAGTATTCTGGAGGTGAATGTGTTCGGATTTCTGGGAGTGGACCTGGCAGCAGATGGGTCTGTGACAGACGAGGTGAACCATAAATAACAGACTAGGGGAAAATAACGTAGGTGGTATTTTTGAGGCATCTGCATTGTGGCACCAAGACTTTCATATAAACGCCAGGCATAAGCTTCCAAAGGCGCAAATAGGAGGCTGGAGGTAGTGGGTGTATCTTGCTTGAGAACACTATGTGGTGTGAATATTATAGTGAGAATTCGCAGCGTTGAAATTAGAAGATAGTGTGGAGTTATGGTTGGTATTATTCAGAGGTAGACTGTGGGGGAGTTAGTTGAGAAGGTAAAGCATTTAGAGAGGATGGAGCAAAATAGGATGACCAAGATGGAGACAACTCCTAGGTAGGAAGACAGAGATGTAGGTACTATCCCAGGAAGGGTTGGAAGGAGGGTTTGAACGAGATTGTAAGCGGTACAGGGTTGAGCATCCAGGAGGCATATGTGTCCGAGTGAGTTCGAAGTGGAGACAATTGGTTTTAGAGATTTACTGTGTAGCTGGAGCATGAAAAAATGCAATATTCGTAAAGGAATCAGAACACGAGTCCTGGAGGTAGGAAGTACAGTGGTTGCAATCTAAAGGATAGATGGGGATGTTGTAAGTTTGGTTAGGTTAGATTTGTCAGGAAATGGGAAAAGAGTTTCCTGACGGGGGTCGTAATCACATGACCCGCAGCTCCAGCTTTTGGTCATCTGAGCGAGACCTTCCGCTGGCTTAACAATCCACTCATTTAAAAATTAAGGTTTTCATTATTGATAAGCACTAAATAATTGCGGTCCGGAAGGCCATTTAAATTACAATCTCTGCACACTTCCGGCAAAACCTCTGTTTACATAGAAGACGGCAGGTGCTAAACAAATACTGTGTTATTTGACTACAGACAAAAAATTTCCTTTGTTTTCTCAAGGAATATTTTTGCGAAGACATGACAATCATAAATTAGGAAAGTAAGAGATTGTGTACACAATCAGCAACGAACATTTGCTGGGTTAACAATTAGTGTACTCACTGGACTAGTTTGACAGCTAGTTGTTAACTCTGCATAAATTTAGCATATTATATTAATGTTCACTGAAACTAGATAAATAATAATAATAATAATAATAATAATAATAATAATAATAATAATAATAATAATAATAAAACTAATAATTATAAAAATAATAATATTATCAAAAGGTTTATTTCAGTTTACTACACGACAACGAGTCAATAAAGTGAAGGTTCCCTACGTTTAAACCCTCGTAGCCATTTTTACACAAGTCTCTAAATACTTACGAGTCAATCAGCGGCACTGGCGCTGCGAGCTCGAGCCACCGTCAACTTTATCACGAGACGGAATCGCTTTTCTCCTCTGCCAAAATGCTTGTTTCACTAGGAAGTGCCAGGCAGATGTTTATATTCTGGTCGGCATAAATAAATTACCATCGGCCAGAGGCGGAAAATAATGAATTTCTCCGATTTAAGAGTTATTCATTTGTGAGTTTTTGATATGCTTTAAATTTTTTTTTGAAGGGACTTACATTTTTTTGTATTGTATGTATGTATGTGTGTGTGTGTGTGTGTGTGTGTGTGTGTAGTCACCTAATTGTGATTACAGGGGTCGATTCACAGCTCCTGGTCCCGTCTCCACTGGTCGCTACTAGGTCTTCTCTCTCCCTTCTCTACGAGCTTTATGAGACCTCATCTTACAGCTATATATGGTTCCTGCCTCCACTACGTCACTTGCCACACTGTTTCACTTCCTGACAACTCTATGACTAAAGAAATATTTCCTAACATCCGTTGACTCATCTGAGTCTTCAACTTCCAATTGTGACCCTTTGTTTCTGTGTCCCATCTCTGGAACTTCCTGTCTCCATTCACCTTGTCAATTCCTCGCAGAATTTTGTCGTTATGTCTCCCCTGACCCTCCTGTCCTCCAGTGTCGTCACGCCTATTTTTCTTAACCTTTCTTTCTTAGCTCTGGAACTAGCCGTGTTGCAAACATTTGCACTTTCTCTAATTTCTTAATGTGCTTGACCAGGTGTGGGTTCCAAACTGGTTCTGCGTACTACCGTCCTGCCAATGGAGTGTAAAAAGGAAGCCTGTAATTGTCTTACATGATGGTATGATTGCTGGTGTCTTTTTTCTGTCTCATAAATATTCAAGATTACAGGTACGTCTTGCTACTTCTACTTACACTTAGGTCACACTACACATACATGTACAAGCATATATGTACATATATATATATATATATATATATATATATATATATATATATATATATATATTTATACACACACACACACACACACACACACACACACACACACACACACACACACACACACACACACACACACACACATATATATATATATATATATATATATATATATATATATATATATATATATATATAACGCCTGGGTAGTAGGTTGGTAGACAGCAACCACCCAGGGAAGTACTACCGTCCTGCCAGATGACTGTTAAACAAAAACCTGTAACTGTTTTGCATGATGGTAGGATTGCTGGTTTTCTTTTTCTGTCTCATAAACACGCTAAGATAACAGGGATATCTTGCTACTCCTACTTACACTTTGGTCACACTTCACAGACACGCACATGGATATATATATATACATACATCTAGGTTTTCCTCCTTTTTCTAAATAGCTCTTGTTCTTTTTTATTTCTTCTATTGTCCATGGGGAAGTGGAAAAGAATCTTTCCTCCGTAAGCCATGCGTGTCGTATGAGGCGACTAAAATGCCGGGAGCAATGGGCTAGTAACCCCTTCTCCTGTATACAATTACTAAAAAAGAGAAGAAGAAAAACTTTATAAAACTGGGTTGCTTAAATGTGCGTGGATGTAGTGCGGATGACAAGAAACAGATGATTGCTGATGTTATGAATGAAAAGAAGTTGGATGTCCTGGCCCTAAGCGAAACAAAGCTGAAGGGGGTAGGAGAGTTTCAGTGGGGGGAAATAAATGGGATTAAATCTGGAGTATCTGAGAGAGTTAGAGCAAAGGAAGGGGTAGCAGTAATGTTAAATGATCAGTTATGGAAGGCCAGTGTGATAATAAAATATATATATATATATATATATATATATATATATATATATATATATATATATATATATATATATATATATATATATATATATATATATATTTTATTTTTTTTATTATCACACTGGCCGATTCCCACCAAGGCAGGGTGGCCCGAAAAAGAAAAACTTTCACCATCATTCACTCCATCACTGTCTTGCCAGAAGGGTGCTTTACACTACAGTTTTTAAACTGCAACATTAACACCCCTCCTTCAGAGTGCAGGCACTGTACTTCCCATCTTCAGGACTCAAGTCCGGCCTGCTGGTTTCCCTGAACCACTTCATAAATGTTACTTTGCTCACACTCCAACAGCACGTCAAGTATTAAAAACCATTTGTCTCCATTCACTCCTATCAAACACGCTCATGCATACCTGCTGGAAGTCCAACCCCCTCGCACACAAAACCTCCTTTACCCCCTCTCTCCAACCTTTCCTAGGCCGACCCCTACCCCGCCTTCCTTCCACTACAGATTGATACACTCTTGAAGTCATTCTGTTTCGCTCCATTCTCTCTACATGTCCGTACCACCTCACCAACCCTTCCTCAGCCCTCTGGATAACAGTTTTGGTAATCCCGCTCCTCCTCCTAACTTCCAAACTACGAATTCTCTGCATTATATTCACACCACACATTGCCCTCAGATATGACATCCCTACTGCCTCCAGCCTTCTCCTCGCTGCAACATTCATCACCCATGTTTCACACCCATATAAGAGCGTTGGTAAAACTATACTCTCATACATTCCCCTCTTTGCCTCCAAGGACAAAGTTCTTTGTCTCCACAGACTCCTAAGTGCACCACTCACTCTTTTTCCCTCATCAATTCTATGATTCACCTCATCTTTCATAGACCCATCCGCTGACACGTCCACTCCCAAATATCTGAATACATTCACCTCCTCCATACTCTCTCCCTCCAATCTGATATTCAATCTTTCATCACCTAATCTTTTTGTTATCCTCATAACCTTACTCTTTCCTGTATTCACCTTTAATTTTCTTCTTTTGCACACCCTACCAAATTCATCCACCAATCTCTGCAACTTCTCTTCAGAATCTCCCAAGAGCACAGTGTCATCAGCAAAGAGCAGCTGTGACAACTCCCACTTTGTGTGTGATTCTTTATCTTTTAACTCCACGCCTCTTGTCAAGACCCTCGCATTTACTTCTCTTACAACCCCATCTATAAATATATTAAACAACCACGGTGACATCACACATCCTTGTCTAAGGCTTACTTTTACTGGGAAATAATTTCCCTCTTTCCTACATACTCTAACTTGAGCCTCACTATCCTCGTAAAAACTCTTCACTGCTTTCAGTAATCTACCTCCTACACCATACACTTGCAACATCTGCCACACTGCCCCCCTATCCACCCTGTCATACGCCTTTTCCAAATCCATAAATGCCACAGAGACCTCTTTAGCCTTATCTAAATACTGTTCAATTATATGTTTCACTGTAAACACCTGGTCCACACACCCCCTACATTTCCTAAAGCCTCCTTGTTCATCTGCTATCCTATTCTCCGTCTTACTCTTAATTCTTTCAATAATAACTCTACCATACACTTCACCAGGTATACTCAGCAGACTTATCCCCCTATAATTTTTGCACTCTCTTTTATCCCCTTTGCCTTTATACAAAGGAACTATGCATGCTCTCTGCCAATCCCTAGGTACCTTACCCTCTTCCATACATTTATTAAATAATTGCACCAACCACTCCAAAACTATATCCCCACCTGCTTTTAACATTTCTATCTTTATCCCATCAATCCCGGCTGCCTTACCCCCTTTCATTTTACCTACTGCCTCACGAACTTCCCCCACACTCACAACTGGCTCTTCCTCACTCCTACAAGATGTTATTCCTCCTTGCCCTATACACGAAATCACAGCTTCCCTATCTTCATCAACATTTATCAATTCCTCAAAATATTCCCTCCATCTTCCCAATACCTCTAACTCTCCATTTAATAACTCTCCTCTCCTATTTTTAACTGACAAATCCATTTGTTCTCTAGGCTTTCTTAACTTGTTAATCTCACTCCAAAACTTTTTCTTATTTTCAACAAAATTTGTTGATAACATCTCACCCACTCTCTCATTTGCTCTCTTTTTACATTGCTTCACCACTCTCTTAACCTCTCTCTTTTTCTCCATATACTCTTCCCTCCTTGCATCACTTTTACTTTGTAAAAACTTCTCATATGCTAACTTTTTCTCCCTTACTACTCTCTTTACATCATCATTCCACCAATCGCTCCTCATCCCTCCCGCACCCACTTTCCTGTAACCACAAACTTCTGCTGAACACTCTAACACTACATTTTTAAACCTACCCCATACCTCTTCGACCCCATTGCCTATGCTCTCATTAGCCCATCTACCCTCCAATAGCTGTTTATATCTTACCCTAATTGCCTCCTCTTTTAGTTTATAAACCTTCACCTCTCTCTTCCCTGATGCTTCTATTCTCCCTGTATCCCATCTACCTTTTACTCTCAGTGTAGCTACAACTAGAAAGTGATCTGATATATCTGTGGCCCCTCTATAAACATGTACACCCTGAAGTCTACTCAACAGTCTTTTATCTACCAATACATAATCCAACAAACTACTGTCATTTCGCCCTGCATCATATATTGTATACTTATTTATCCTCTTTTTCTTAAAATATGTATTACATATATATATATATATATATATATATATATATATATATATATATATATATATATATATATATATATATATATATATATATATATATATACACCCCTGTGGGTTTTCTTCTATTTTCTTACTAGTTCTTGTTCTTGTTTATTTCCTCTTATCTTCATGGGAATGTGGAACAGAATTCTTCCTCCGTAAGCCATGCGTGTCGTAAGAGGCGACCAAAATGCCGGGAGCAAAGGGCTAGTAACCCCTTCTCCTGCATATATTACTAAATTTAAAAAGAGAAACTTTCGTTTTTCTTTTGGGCCACCCCGCCTCGGTGGGATACTGACAGTTTGTTGAAAGAAGAAAAATAATAACTAAAAGAAGAAGAATAAGAAGGATAAGAAAAACATTCTGTAAGCAGTAGAAGGAGCGACTTTGTCCACCTTATCCCATGAGATCCAACTTGATGAAGAGAGAGAGAGAGAGAGAGAGAGAGAGAGAGAGAGAGAGAGAGAGAGAGAGAGAGAGAGAGAGAGAGAGAGAGAGAGAGAAAGAAGCATTGGGCCCAGTCACTCTAGTTAATGAACACCTCCCACATGGTGTATATGTTAATAATAAAGAGTAAAAAAATAGTCTTTGATGCATTTCCCAGACGAGACTGCACATTCTGGCTCATGAATAGCCACCTGGGTATGTATCATGACGCTCTCTCTCCCCGGGCCGATTGTTGGGTTAGACTGGAAAACAAATTGACCTGGTGAAGGGTCCTGGGATACAATATATTGGAGGTATTACATAGGACTCTCAAAACTGTTGTTGTATTGTGTTTATTGAGAGTTGTGGCAATTTGTACATTGTATTCATGAAATAAACCTGATTGCGCTCTATTTATCAGGTGTTAGATGACCCCTACAGTTTTAACGTTTTCCCAGAAAGAGAGATTTTAATAATAATAATAATAATAATAATAATAATAATAATAATAATAAAAGCAACAATAATAATAACACTAATAATAAAATTTTTAATAATATTAGGAACAACAATAGTAACACCAAAAATAATAATTAATGTTATAAAAGCCATTGAATTGAATAAAGATTAAATATAAAAATAATAAAAACAGTGTACTGTTATTATATAAAATAAAGCGAGTAAATGGAGGAACAAATAACTCGTAAAAGCAGTGACTGAAATGTGAGTTTAAAATTGTTCTTTCAGAGGTTTTGTTAGCCTAACGTTGTACGTAAATGTTGTACGTAAATGTTGTACGTAAATGTACGTAAATGTTGAATGCTAATGTTGAAAGTGAATGTATGTAAATATTGTGTGCAAATGGACATACTGAGAGTGATATGGTCTCCTCGCTTTCTCCAAATATTCTTAAGCTCCACTGGTGATGCTGCTTCCCTCCTGGGCCCAGGAGACATCAACACAGAGAATGTTCTCACCAGGAGACATCAACACAGAATGTTCTCACCAGGAGACATCAACACAGAATGTTCTCACCAGTAGACATCAACACAGAATGTTCTCACCAGGAGACATCAACACAGAATGTTCTCACCAGTAGACATCAACACAGAATGTTCTCACCAGGAGACATCAACACAGAATGTTCTCACCAGGAGACATCAACACAGAATGTTCTCACCAGGAGACATCAACACAGAATGTTCTCACCAGGAGACATCAACACAGAATGTTCTCACCAGGAGACATCAACACAGAATGTTCTCACCAGGAGACATCAACACAGAATGTTCTCACCAGGAGACATCAACACAATGTTCTCACCAGGAGACATCAACACAGAATGTTCTCACCAGGAGACATCAACACAGAATGTTCTCACCAGTAGACATCAACACAGAATGTTCTCACCAGGAGACATCAACACAGAATGTTCTCACCAGGAGACATCAACACAGAATGTTCTCACCAGGAGACATCAACACAGAATGTTCTCACCAGGAGACATCAACACAGAATGTTCTCACCAGGAGACATCAACACAGAATGTTCTCACCAGGAGACATCAACACAGAATGTTCTCACCAGGAGACATCAACACAGAGAATGTTCTCACCAGGAGACATCAGCACAGAATGTTCTCACCAGGAGACATCAACACAGAATGTTCTCACCAGGAGACATCAACACAGAATGTTCTCACCAGGAGACATCAACACAGAATGTTCTCACCAGGAGACATCAACACAGAATGTTCTCACCAGGAGACATCAACACAGAATGTTCTCACCAGGAGACATCAACACAGAGAATATTCTCACCAGGAAACATTCATGACAACTACATTTCTCAAGGTTGTACTTCACAACATCACAATCAAGGCGGACTCTAGACAACTACGTTGCTGCCGATCACCATCCTTCATGACCAACTTTGTGTCGTTCCATCTCATCAAGTTACCTGGTAAACTACAGTATATTTTACGTGTCCTTGTGAGTTATGATGAATAACACTAGAGTTATTCATTGTCTGTACTGCACGAGTATGGGTGTTTACTAATTCCTTTCTCGCCGCGGTGAATATTCCTACTGGAGATATCAACACGCACAGATGTCTGAAGGGAGACTTCAATACAAAGAATGTTCTCATGGGAGATAACACACTCTGACAGAGGAAATAAGTGCAAAGGATTGTTTATCCACACAGCTGTGTTACAAGAGATTTTAGGCACAGTCATATAGTATCACATGGTGTAATAACATGTGACAGCCAACGTCATCACACAGTAATCTCATGTTTCCTGTACTGTATACACACACACATACACACACACATTATATATATATATATATATATATATATATATATATATATATATATATATATATATATATATATATATATATATATAATATATATATATATATATGAAATTGTATAAGGAAATTTAACTGTATGTTAAATTATGAGAGTATGGGGAATACAGATATTTTTTAATGCACTTTCTGCCAGCTTCCTCCGAGCTAATTCATGCAGTTAGTTACCTGCTGTTACCTCAGCGAGGCCATTTAGAACCCGTCACTCAGCCTCACATAAAAACATTTTCTGTTTCCGCAAAATAAACATGAATGGTTTCCCAGCTTCGGTGTTCGCAACAGAGATAATTAATACGGTGCTTCATGATAAACTCTGCTACGTGTGTTGGCATTAATGAGGCCACCACACCGTGTAGAAATAGACCCCCACACACCGTGTAGAAATAGACCCCCACACACCGTGTAGAAATAGAACCCCACACACCGTGTAGAAATAGACCCCCACACACCGTGTAGAAATAGAACCCCACACACCGTGTAGAAATAGAACCCCACACACCGTGTAGAAATAGACCCCCACACACCGTGTAGAAATAGAACCCCACACACCGTGTAGAAATAGACCCCCACACACAGTGTAGAAATAGACCCCCACACACCGTGTAGAAATAGAACCCCACACACCGTGTAGAAATAGACCCCCACACACCGTGTAGAAATAGACCCCCCACACACCGTGTAGAAATAGACCCCCACACACCGTGTAGAAATAGAACCCCATACACCGTGTAGAAATAGACCCCCACACACCGTGTAGAAATAGACCCCCCACACACCGTGTAGAAATAGAACCCCACACACCGTGTAGATATAAGAGCATAAATGCTCTTAGTTACCTGACTGTCCAGGTAATGGAGACCAGCTGATAGTATTTACAGTCAACAGACATAAGCATGCTCTCTCTCTCTCTCTCTCTCTCTCTCTCTCTCTCTCTCTAGGATATTAACAATGTTAGGTTGGCCGCATCTGCATTATGTCCGCTGGCTTCCAAAATTATTCACTCCTTTGATGAGCAACTAATAATTTAGCGAACAATCATACGAATACATTAAGCAGATTTGATTACCACTTAGAGCAAATATATAAACTTACATGACTATCAGATTTGTGTAAATCTATAGGCACAGTTGCACGAATACAATCAACAGCTTTTCATACCAAAAAAGGCAAAATAAAAATATACACAACTCTCAAATCTGTATGTATGTATGCATACAATTAAATGAATACGTTTAGCAGCTTTTGTCACAAGTACAAAAAAATAAAAGATTATAGGATTAGCAATGTGGAATATATTAATAGCGTAGCCGTCAAGGATATGTACATATTTTGCGATGTGTGTGTGTGTGTGTGTGTGTGTGTGTGTGTGTGTGTGTGTGTGTGTGTGTGTGTGTGTGTGTGTGTGTGTGTGTGTATCTATATATATATATATATATATATATATATATATATATATATATATATATATATATATATATATATATATATATATATATATATATATATATATATATATAAGTCTTTATTCCGAAACGTTTCTCCTACACAGTAGGCTTCTTCAGTCGAATACCGAGGAGTTAGTGGAAACCGCGTCTTTAGGGTGATGGACTGATTACCGCGTCTTTACATCTCTACTGCCTCCGCTCCCTCCTCTGTATATGACTGCAGAAGCCTTCTGGGTAGGCCAAACATTTCGGAATAAAGATATCTGTTACACATATGTCTTACTTATCACTATTACTTATTTTTTTCAATAATTTTATTAGTTACATTAATGTAACTGCTCTCTAAACACCTGATTTATTTCGTTACTATTCGTAAATACAACTTTTTCGAACATTATCGCTGTACGATTTTTTCCGGGTATATTTTTTTCCCACTGGGTAATAATCAATTAACTTTTCCTTTTAGATGAAATAAAAAACTGATAACATGGTGTGTCAGTATATTTGCGGCAGAACACCGGCTGGATAACCTGTGCCAGTGTTCATGAATAACACGGCTTTGATGTTCTCTCATCAGTGATGGTGTATGTGATGCCTAATTAATGATACATGCTGGGTCTAGAGTGACACATAATGGGTCTAGAATGATACATGCTGGGTCTAGAGTGGCACATGCCGAGTTTAGAGTGACACATGCTGGGTCTAGAGTGACACATACTGAGGCCAGAGTGATCCATGCTGATTCTAGAGTGACATATACTGAGACTAGGGAGGCACATTCTTTGTCTAGTGACATGCTGAGTCTAGAGTGACATATACTGACGCTAAAGTGGCACATGCTGAGTCTAGAGTGACACATACTGACGCTAGTGACTCATGCTGACGCTAGGGTGTCACAAGCTGAGTATAAAGTGACACGTGCTGAGCCTAGAGTGACACATGCTGAGTCTAGAGTGACACATACTGACGGTAAAGTGATACATGCTGATTCTAGAGTGACATTCTGACGCTACAGTGGCACATGCTGAGTCTAGAGTGACACTGAGTAAAGTGTGACACATATTGAAGCTAGAGTGACTCTTCTACCTCCATAGTGACACATACTGAAGCTAGAGGGACACACACTGTACCTGATGACTGTCACACTTCCTCGCAGTGTTGTTGTTGATGGCTGCTACACCAGTGACCCGAGACACATTTCAAGGACACACGAGAATACATCAAAAATGCAAATAATAGCGCTTTACCTCGATCTTATAGACCTATGGTAACCAAAAATTAATCTCATGGGTGTACCTGCAATAGTGTGTATGTTAATTGGGACAGTGATGAAATAAGACATTTGGAAAATTATTGTTTATTTAAAAAATACACAGCATTGATATGACAGTTAACTGATTTAATAAGAGATATGACTACTCTTTGCTTTATAAACATTGCTACACGCTTTGGTATACAACCGATCAATGTTGATCACATTTTGGCAGGTTATTCGTCTTGGTACCTGGTCCTAATAACAACAGCAGTTAGCTTCTCCACAGTTGAACAGTCCTGTTTCGCGATCCTGCGTTTATTTCCCATAGATACTCAATTGGGTGATGTCAGGAGAGTTTCCAGGCCAATTTAGAAAGCTTAGCCCACTCTCATGGAATAATGTCAGCATTTTTCTGGAAGTGTGGCATGATATATATCAACCCGCGTGGATAATTTAGTACAAGGAAAGTGTGTATCTCAGGTGTACCTCATTGTGTGTACCTCAGTGTGTGTGTGTGTACCTGTGTACCTCTGGCTTCCAGAGGCCGGGAGAGAGAGGATATTAATGTGTCTCAGGGAAGGCAAGAGGAAGTGAGGGTAGAGGTTAAAAGGTAGTGTTGGCTTTCGTCCCTCAGTCCTGCCTGCACTCCACGATTGTGCAAGTCCATTAATCATGCACTATCACAGGCAAACTTCTTGTTCAGCTTAGGGTACGTATTAGCACCCAGGGTCATGGCTTCAGAGAAGAGCCTCTTCACTCACTATCACTGAGGGCTAGCAGGAATACCCCTGCTCATCCGCTATCATAGCCAGGCTATCAAGGACAGGCTTTCATAGCCAGACTATGAAAGCCAGACTATTTGCTATGTTGAGGGCTTGCAGGAATAACCATGCTCATCCGCTATAGCCAGAATATTAAAGTTATCATGACTCCTCGTTTCAGGAAGATGAGGAGCCTGCATCTTTTCTCGAAGTAAGATTGACCAGTGTTTAAGACTGAAATAAGAAGGTATTTAGAAAGTAAGTAAGCAAGTAAGATATATTAACATTTCGCTTGTATTCCCAGGAAGCAGGTTCAGGAGATAATGTTCATGTTCACAGCACCCAGGGAAGTCATCTTCACACCCAGAAGGTAATTTTCATAGCCAAGAAGATCATTTTCACAGCCAGGAAGCTCATTTTCACAGCCAGGAAGCTCATTTTCACAGCCAGGAAGCTCATTTTCACAGCCAGGAAGCTCATTTTCACAGCCAGGAAGCTCATTTTCACAGTCAGGAAGCTCATTTTCACAGCCAGGAAGCTCATTTCACAAACAGGTCATTTTTGCACCCAGGTCATTTTCACAGACCAGAAAAGTAACTTTCACACAAAGGAAGGTTGTTTGTACCCCCAGGAAGTCATTTTCACTCCATTAAGGTCATTTTCACACTCAGGAGGCCACTTTCACACAGGTAGGTCACTTTCACACTCAGGAGGCCACTTTCACACTCAGGAGGCCACTTTCACGCTCAGGCAGGTCACTTTCACACCCAGGCAGGGCATTTTCACAAGAGACAGGTCATTTTCACTATCAGGTAGGTCAATTTTACGCTAGGGAAGATCATTTTCAAACCTACGAAAATCATTTTCACACCCAGGAAAATCATTTTCACACCCAGGAAAATAATTTTCACACCCAGGAAAATCATTTTCACACCCAGGAAAATCATTTTCACACCCAGGAAAATCATTTTCACACCCAGCAAAATCATTTTCACACCCAGCAAAATCATTTTCACACCAGAATAATATTTTTCTCGGTCAGGCAGGTATTTTCACACCCAAGAAGGTCATCTTCACCATGACCGCAGCACGGAAGGCAAATGTCATCCCAGAGGTGGACTCTGACAGCACCGTCTTTCTTTCTCTTTCTTTCTATCTCTTTCTTTCTTTCCTTCTCCTTTAGTCTTTCTATTTTCTTTCTCATTTTCTTTCATTCTTTCTTTCTGTTTTATTTCTTTATTACTCTTACTCTATTTTTTTCTTTATCTTTCTGTCTCTGACTTTCTATTGGTCTTTCTGTCTCTCTCTCTCTCTCTCAATAGTAAAGAAAAGACAGGTTTCAGAGTAATCTCTTATTTTAACAACGTCTCGCTCTGTATAGATAATTACCAAGAGCTTTAGCAAGAAGTAAGTGACTCTTTCTATCAATATTAAAGGACGGAGGATCGAGTCGAGGATTCTCTGAATCTCCTGCGCTAAAGAACATCTTCAAATACTGATATTTCAATTATTATATTTTATATTATTATTATTATTATTATTATTATTAGTAGTAGTAGTAGTAGTAGTAGTAGTAGTAGTAGTGATAATAGTATTACTAGCAGAAATTATTATTATATTCTAAAGAAAGCGCTAAACTAGTAAGGGTTTTGTGGCCACTGAGATGTGTATTGTAATCAGATTTGATCCTAGGAAAAGAAGGGGACATCTAATTCCCGGATCAAGAGCCCTTCACCGGGTATAAGCATATCTTATGAATTCGCACTGTGATATACCTTGTGTGATATACCTTGAATGTTAGACCTTTGAGTGTTATACCTTGTGTGATGTACCTTGTGTGATATTCCTTGTATGATATACCCTGTGTGATATACCTTGTATGATATACTTTGTGCGATATACCTTGTGTGTTATACCTTGTGTGTTATACCTTGTGTGTTATACCTTGTGTGATATACCCTGTGTGATATACCTTGTGTGTTATACCTTGTGTGTTATACTTTGTGTGATATGCCTTGTGTGTTATATCTTGTGTGTTATACCTTGTGTGTTATACCTTGTGTGTTATACCTTGTGTGATATACTTTGTGTGTTATATTTTGTGTGATATACCTTGTGTGATATACATTGTGTGATATACCTTGTGTGTTATACCTTGTGTGTTATACTTTGTGTGATATGCCTTGTGTGTTATATCTTGTGTGTTATACCTTGTGTGTTATACCTTGTGTGATATACCCTGTGTGATATACCTTGTGTGTTATGCCTTGTGTGTTATACTTTGTGTGATATGCCTTGTGTGTTATATCTTGTGTGTTATACCTTGTGTGTTATACCTTGTGTGTTATACCTTGTGAGTTATACCTTGTGTGTTATACCTTGTGTGACATAACTGGTGTGATATACCTTGTGTGTTGCAATTTGCGTAACCCCTACGGGTTTAACACTTGCCATGAATACAATTTAGAGCCAATTAAGCTAGCTCTAAGTGCAACTCTAAAAAATTTAGAGAAACTTAGAATTTTTAGGCTACAGAGCTCACAGGAAGAGGGACTGGAAGGATTGGAGGATATTGTGAGGGATTAGAAGAACTGGAGAAGGATACTGTGAGACAGGTAGAAATGGAGTAGGAATCTCTGAGGGATTATAAGGATTGGAATAGGATATTGTGAGGTATTGGAAGGATTGGAGGATATTGTGAGAGATTGGAAGAATTGGATAAAGATATTGGGAGTGATTGGAAGCATTGAAAAAGATTTTATGAGGGATTGGATAAGGATATTGTGAGGGACTGGACGGATTGGAGGATACTGTGAGGATTGGAATTATTGTAGTAAGAGGGATTGGAGGACACAGTTTCTTTTAAGGTACTAAAGTATATGTGAGGGATTGGAAAGGATAATGTGAAATTGGAAAGAATGAGGGATATTACTGCGAGGGATTGGTAGGATTGGAAGGATTGGAGTATAATATTACGGGTCATTCACAGCAAGGAGTGTGGAGGCTCGATCCACCGTCAAGTAAATGCTGATCTCTGCCGAGAAAAATCTAACCTAACATAGGTCAGTAGGCCTGTAGAGGTTCTAATCTCTCCTTACGTTCTTCTACGTTCTTGGGGCGATACGTTCCTAAGTTCTCACGTTCTTAAGTTGCTGCGTTCTTACATTACGTTCTTCAGTAATAAAGTGTTTACAGTCATGTTCTTTCTTTCGTACGTTCGTACGTTCCTATATTCTTACGATCTCATGTTCTTACGTTCTCAGTTTCTTACGCTCTTACGTTCTTTCATTTGCATATTCTTAGGTTCTTATATTCTTTTGTTCGCATAATCTTACGTTCTTATGTTCCTATGTTCTTACGACTTCACGATCCTACGTTCTTATTTTTGCACGTTATGTCCTTACATTCTAATGTTATATGTTGTAATGTTCTTAATTTTTTCTTATTTACGTTCACATACATCGTTCCCAGGCTGGTGATGTCAGCACTAGTCAGCAGAAGTTAGATAGGTGATGTCAGGAATACAGTGAAGGATGTCAGCAACAGTTAGGTAGGTATGACAGCAGCAGTTAGGCAGGTGATGTCAGTACTAAAGTGAAGGATGTCAGCAACAGTTAGGCAGGTGATGTCAGCAATACTGTGAAGAATGTAAGCAGCAGTCAGGTAGGTAAAGTTAGCACCAGTCAGGGATGTCACCAGCATCCAGGCAGGCGATGTCAACACTAGTCAGGGATGTCACCAACAACCAGGAAGGTGATGTCAGCACTAGTCAGGGATGTCAGCAGCAGCCAGAGTCAATATAACAAGGCAAGAACAGAATACATTTGTTATTGGTTCCCAATACCACTGATGGAATCCCTGGGTCAGGATGCCGGGCTCTCGTAGCAATCCAGCCATTCGCTGGCACATAAGTGTATCCCTCATAGTCGGAAGCATAGGTGTATCCCTTAAGGGAATATCTACTCTAGTTCCTCATTAAAGTCTTGAGTTCCTTACGTTCGAGTGTCTGCTGACGAGGGTCTCAGTTAGAAGGCGAAATATGTTGGTCTCCTAATTACTTGTTTAATTATGGTCGCCTTGTTGGTTGTAGATGACGCGACTGTGAGTGTGAGTGTTACAAGGGGTGAGTGGGTTGTAGATGACACGAGTGTGTGTGTATGTATGTGTGTGTGTGTGTGTGTGTGTGTGTGTGTGTGTGTGTGTGTGTGTGTGTGTGTGTGTGTGTGTATGTCACAAGTGAGTGAGTGACCTTAAGCACCTTCTCTGGACCAGAATTATTCACCAGACAACAACAGTTACAGATACACTAAGAGGTGTATATCTCTTAGTCTGCATACACCGAGAGGTATACGTGTTGCACTGCGCAAAAACTGATATTTGTATACCTCCCAATACATAATCACCGAGAGGTATACATTTTCCAGTGTTCATACACTGGAAGGTATACCTCTCTCACTGCATGTACACTGCAGTGGGAGATAACTCTTACTCAGTTTTTCTCTGGATGATCCTAATTACGTAGGTGAGATTAAGTAAAAATTTGGTCTGGTAACAAATTATTGCATTTTTTTTATGAAATTACAGATACGAGACTTCACTAAGAATGAGCAGGAGAAATGTAATCTAGCATTTCAGTCTTAAGTGATCATAGAGCTTGTTAAATTCTGCTAATCTGATTTTTAATCAGAGATATGTGCAGAGATATGGCATGGCGATGGGAAATCCCCTCATCCCAATTCTCAGTATCTATATATCAAATTATCTGAATGTATAAAAGTCATAATACTGTGGCTGGAACAATTCAATAAATAGCTGCACTTAGAAGGGTAACCTTATGAACCACTACCTTCTTAGCCTCGTCCCCCACCGTATGATCTCTTGACCTCCTATGCTTTTCTCGCCCCATTTCTGACTTGACAAAAGTTCAGGACGAACCAAAACGTCTTAAGGTTGCTCTACTAAGCACTATTTCTTGTTCGCATTTCGAAATTAGATTATCGAGGAACAGTTAATGCCAGATGGAACAGAAATGTGAACGATGTGTTGTGCTGGTGGGCAACAAATTAGAGTATTATTTCTTGTCTAGAATACTAAGGTTTAAATAATTTCGTAAGCTTATTTTAAAAGCAAATGCATTTTTTTCCTGCGTAAGTTATCGGGATACAGAGAACTGCTCTGTTAACAGAAATTTTTGATGCTAGAAAATTTAGTAAATTCTTTACTGTTGTTCACCGACGTAATAATATATGAAATACATATTGAAATTCAGAAACGATTATGTAGTATAAATTAAAATTGGGAATAGTGAATAAAACATTGTGATTATAAATGAAATATTCTGGTAGTTAAGGGAGGATTTACAATTTTGATTATACTAGATAGACATGAAGAGGATTTTCTAGCTTAACCAATAAATGTAAATTCAATATTTCAATGTTTTTAGTTTATATATTGCAAGAATAATTATATGTAATGAGACTAGTAACTCCTCCTGTATAAATTACTAAGTGTGAAAGGGAAATATACTGTATAGTGTTCTTTTTCTGATCACCCTGCCTGGGTGGTCACCCTGCCTGGGTGGTCACCCTGCCTGGGTAGCCACCCTGCCTGGGTGATCACCCTGCCTGGGTAGCCACCCTGCCTGGGTGGTCACCCTGCCTGGGTGATCACCCTGCCTGGGTGATCACCCTGCCTGGGTGGTCACCCTACCCCGGTGGATGACTACCAGTATGTTGATATATATATATATATATATATATATATATATATATATATATATATATATATATATATATATATATATATATATATATATATATATATATATATATATATATATATATATATATATATATATATATATAAGTGTTTTAAATATACGAAAGATTTAAAACCAGTAGATGTACTGAACTGCTCATTATCATAACGAGTAAGGAAAGACTTGGCCACAGTGAGTCCCTGTGAATTCTTCAATGCAAACCCATCCATCTGTCTATAAATTCTTGTCATTCAATACGAGGTAACAATCTGTTGATTTCGGGAGTAACATTTTATAAAGTTGCTGTTTACTGAAAATTTAAAATTAATTAGAAAACTTTCAATAAAATACGTGAATAGATGAATAACTAAAGTGTATTGAATACTTGTCTAAGCTTAATAATAATTCTATTAATGATATGTTAGCGGATGATACCTAGCATAAACACTAGTTAGTACACATTTATCAAACTTTAATTCGCAAAGTTCTCTAACAAATGCAAACTTTGAATAAGACACTTGTGCAACACTTATGCAACACTCGTGCAACACTTGGGTTCATTTATTGTAGAAACATTCCTCCTATACAATAGGTTTCTTTAGCCAAATACAGCCGCACAGAACACTGGAGACAGCAGAGGTAATTTTGCTGTGATCTTTGGGTCGACAAAGATCACAGTCCCTCCAACACTGGTATGTTACAAGACCTGTCGTTGTACATAACGTCTGGCCGCATGACTATCTTTCAGTCTTGAACTGAGCACTTCCTTCCCAGGCTGACGGACTGAACACATTCAAACTACTTTCTATTGTATTCATGACTGTTATACTAGCCTGAATTTAGCTGATAAAAAGCCTGCCGGGTAGCAGTTTGACTTGGACCTGCCACAGTATGAGCTGCAGTAGAGAGTGCAAAGACTGCAGCTCACTTTCCAGCCTGCACGAATTCTACAAAGCTCTCTGTACCGCTCACTAGTGTTAACAAAGTTAACAGTTTTGACACATGAGTCGTCTTCATCAACTGTTAACCGTCAGTATTATGAAGAAAACTTCAGAAAAATCTATAATAACAAATTCAAATTTTATCTCTAATAAGAAAAACCTGTAAATTTTTATCACACACACACACACACACACACACACACACACACACACACACACACACACACACACACATATATATATAAGAGTGGTATGAGAGGGAGTTTCGGACATACCTTGACGTCTCTTCCATATGAGTGACAGCAGGAAAATAACAGTTAAAACCAGCGAGCGATATAACAATAAAATGTTTAAATTAAATTATTACTTGAAGGAAACCGCAGTGCGGCTCAACCAGTTATTTCTTTATTACTCCAGACTCTGTATGTACTATATGTCACCATCTAAGTCAGACATATATATATATATATACGCAATAAGGTCACAGTAAACAGGTGATTTCAGAATATGCAAAACAACCACTGTGAAAGAATAGAGAAGTTCCAAGCGCTTTCGTGACTACTCACATTATCAAGGAACAATGAAAGTAAAGCATCAAAGGAAGGTATATAAAGGGATAGCCCACACCTCAATATCAGATCCCACAACAAAGAAACACCTGACGCGAGACAGCAGGCCCGCCGACTGAACTAGACAGGTAGTTCATACAACCCACCAACAAACTATTCTACCCAAGAAATAAGAAATTTAAAAAAATGTTATTTGTCCAATGTATTATTAAATTCTTCCCAAATTCTATTAATTATAAATAGATCTAATTTATATAAACCAAAGAAAATATTATATTATTGTCAAAACTGCTTTTTATGAAACAAGATTCAATTATATTCCTATCTTGTTTCATAAAAAGCAGTTTTGACAATAATATGAATACTTCCTTTGGTTTATATAAATTATATCCATTTATAATTAACAGAATTCGGGAAGAATTTAATAATACACTGGACAAATAATATTTTTTTAAATTTCTTATTTCTTGGGTAGAATAATTTGTTGGTGGGTTGTATGAAGGACCTGTATAGTTCGGTCGGTGGGCCTGCTGTCTCGCGTCAGGTGTTTCGTTGTTGTGGAATCTAATAGTGAGGTGTGGGCTACCCCTTTATATACCTTCCTTTGATGCTTTATTTTCAGTGTTCCTTGATAATGTGAGCAGACACGAAAGCGCTTGGAACTCCTCTATTCTTTCACAGTGGCTGTTTTGCATATATATATATATATATATATATATATATATATATATATATATATATATATATATATATATATATATATATATATATATATATATATGGAGAGCCGAATATGTAAAACTGGTCAATTAGCAAGAACTCATTTAAAATTAAGTCCTTTCTAAAATTTTCTCTTATACGTTTAAAGATATCTTTTTTTCATTAATGTTAATGTAAAAATGTATAATTTTGGATCAAAAGAATCTTAGAAAACTTACCTAACCTTATTATAACAAGAACAATTTATTTTAGCCTAACCCAACTAAATATATTTTAGACTTGTTTAAAATAATTTAATACTAAACAAACACAGTGAAATATATTTTTTTCGTTAGGCTCAGAATGATTTTGGCGAAATTATTGCATACACAAATTTTCACTTGTCTTATATGGCAAGATGAGCGTTGCTATTTAAGCCAAGATCGCAAGTTCTGCCTATTCGGCACGACATATATATATATATATATATATATATATATATATATATATATATATATATATATATATATATATTTATATATATATATATAAAGGCTTCAAGGAGGAATATTTGGATTTCTTCCTGAAGCCGTTTGAATATTCCACTTCCCCTACCACCCCATCTTTTAAACTATTTTTTTTTTTACCAATAGGAATATTTTATTACATAATATGGCACAGAACATTTAAGAGATACATTGTATATAAATATAATATATATATATATATATATATATATATATATATATATATATATATATATATATATATATATATATATATATATATATATATATATATCCTCTAGAACTGTCCTAGGGACCCTCATCCTCAGAGAAAAGAATAAACTTGCTTCAGAGATAACTCAAGGTTCGCCCTGAAGCTGTTTGAGAATTTTCTCCTACCACCCCTTATATTTAATATATATTTTATTTAAAAACAAAATACATTGACAAAACATTCACAAAGATACAATAGAAAGTAAAACAACCTAGATAACAACTCAGAGCTACATCTCGAATATTTCGTACAGCTCCCCGGCGGGGGGCGGCGCGCCCAGAATGCTTGGGAAGCTGACTCACATAAGAAAGGTGAAAACTAGCATAGCTTCTTTAAACATTATTTATTCAGTACTCGTCTCATAGATCACTCTACCCCACCATCAAGTTTTCTGTAAAAAAAAGTTCTATGAAACAGAACGAAGGAATATATATATATATATATATATATATATATATATATATATATATATATATATATATATATATATATATATATAATAATGATAAACAGAACAATAAAAGAACTCAAATCTAAGTAATTTTATTAGGGAGGAAAGTTGGGTTTTCTAACAGACGACAGAGACACCACTGTGATGAGGTCAGTGGTGTTGGAGGGACCAGACGACAGAGACACCACTGTGATGAGGTCAGTGGTGTTGGAGGGACCAGACGACAGAGACACCACTGTGATGAGGTCAGTGGTGTTGGAGGGACCAGACGACAGAGACACCACTGTGATGAGGTCAGTGGTGTTGGAGGGACCAGACGACAGAAACACCACTGTGATGAGGTCAGTGGTGTTGGAGGGACCAGACGACAGAGACACCACTGTGATGAGGTCAGTGGTGTTGGAGGGACCAGACGACAGAGACACCACTGTGATGAGGTCAGTGGTGTTGGAGGGACCAGACGACAGAGACACCACTGTGATGAGGTCAGTGGTGTTGGAGGGACCAGACGACAGAAACACCACTGTGATGAGGTCAGTGGTGTTGGAGGGACCCGACGACAGAGACACCACTGTGATGAGGTCAGTGGTGTTGGAGGGACCAGACGACAGAGACACCACTGTGATGAGGTCAGTGGTGTTGGAGGGACCAGACGACAGAGACACCACTGTGATGAGGTCAGTGGTGTTGGAGGGACCAGACGACAGAAACACCACTGTGATGAGGTCAGTGGTGTTGGAGGGACCAGACGACAGAAACACCACTGTGATGAGGTCAGTGGTGTTGGAGGTACCAGACGACAGAAACACTACTGTGATGAGGTCAGTGGTGTTGGAGGGACCAGACGACAGAAACACCACTGTGATGAGGTCAGTGGTGTTGGAGGGACCAGACGACAGAAACACCACTGTGATGAGGTCAGTGGTGTTGGAGGGACCAGACGACAGAAACACCACTGTGATGAGGTCAGTGGTGTTGGAGGGAACAGACGACAGAAACACCACTGTGATGAGGTCAGTGGTGTTGGAGGGACCAGACGACAGAAACACCACTGTGATGAGGTCAGTGGTATTGGACGTACCAGACGACAGAGACACAACTGTGGTGAGGTCAGTGGTATTGGAGGTACCAGACGACAGAGACACCACTGTGGTGAGGTCAGTGGTATTGGAGGTGCCAGACGACAGAGACACCATTGTGATGAGGTCAGTGGTATTGGAGGTACCAGACGACAGAAACACCACTGTGATGAGGTCAGTGGTATTGGAGGTACCAGACGACAGAAACACCACTGTGATGAGGTCAGTGGTATTGGAGGTACTAGACGACAGAAACACCACTGTGATGAGGTCAGTGGTATTGGAGGTACCAGACGACAGAAACACCACTGTGATGAGGTCAGTGGTATTGGAGGTACCAGACGACAGAAACACCACTGTGATGAGGTCAGTGGTATTGGAGGTACCAGACGACAGAGACACCACTGTGATGAGGTCAGTGGTATTGGAGGTACCAGACGACACATGGATTTAACATTAACGGTGTAGTTAGCAGCTTGTCGGACGTTGATCTAAAGGTCTGTTTGTTCTAACGGATCTCTCTAAGTTTTCAAAGATCTGAATCATAGTTAATAGTTAGTTCTACCAACATTCAGAACATTTCAGCTATGACACACTGATAGATCACACAGGACTGAGAGACGTAACTAGTTTAGTGACATTCCTCTGTGTTTCTACAAGCACTTCCAGTATATATAAAGTTAGGGTTAAAATAAGTGAACTGACAAATGATATTAAAACATTGAGGTGACAATTAATATCTGAAGTAACTGGTAATGTTTACAATAAAGAAGAAAAAGGTCACAATTCCGTGACTGGAACAGTTCACAAATAGGCCACACGTAGGAGAGAGAAGCTTATGACGACGTTTCGGTCCGGCTGGGGCCATTTACGAAGTCACACTGTGACTTGTACATGGTCCAAGTCGGAACGAAACGTCGTTGTAAGCTGCTCCTCTCTCCTATGTGCGGGTTGTGTAATGTTTACAGTAATAATAGAGATAGATTTAAATTTAGCTTAGGGATAACTAATCTAGCGTGGGGATAACTAATCCACCTTCGGGATAACTAATCCAGCGTGGGGATAACTAATCCACCTTGGGGATAACTAATCCACCTTCGGGATAACTAATCCAGCGTGGGGATAACTAATCCACTTTAGAGATAACTGATTTGTTACATATTTAGACAATGTTGAACATAAGAAAGAAGTAACACCGCAACAGGCCTACTGGCCCATGCGAGGCAGGTTCAATTCTCCTACCGGCTTAAGCTAATGCCTTAACTTAGTCAGGTCAGGTCACGTTCACTTAAGGAAAGAGCACGGCATCTGACAAATACTCGTGTATCTATCTAATCTATTTTTAAAACTACACTGGAGTTTGTTCCACTCATCAACAACTCTATTACCAAACCAGTGCTTTCCTATATCCTTCCTGAATCTGAATTTTTCCAGCTTAAAACCATTGCTGCGAGTCCTGTCTTAGCTAGAATTTTTAGCACGCTGTTTACATCCCCTTTATTCATTCCTGTTTTCCATTTATACACCTCGATCATAACACCCCTAATTCCACGCCTTTCTAGAGAGTGCAGATTCAGGGCCTCTCAGTCTATCCTCATAGGGAAGATTTTTGATACATGGGATCATCTTTGTCATCCTCCTCTGTACGTTTTCCAGAGCATTTATATCCATTCTGTAATACGGTGACCAGAACTGAGCAGCATAGTCTAAATGAGGCCTAACCAAGGATATATAGAGTTGAAGAACAACCTGAGGACTCCTATTATTTATACTTCTAGATATGAAGCCAAGAATTCTGTTAGATTTATTGCGAACACTAATGCCCTGTTGTCTTGGTTTTGGATTACTACTAACCAGAACTTCTAAATCATTTTCGAAATTAGTAGTATTAAGATCTGCATTATTTAGTTTATATGTGGCATGGTTATTTAACTGTCCAACATTTAGAACTATAGACAAATGTAAAGTTCTAAATGTTGGACAGGAAAATAACCATGCAACATATCAACTAAATAATGTAGATCTCAATATTACTGATTGCGAAAAGGATTTAAAAGTTCTGGTTAGCAGTAATCTTAAAATATTTTCATCACATATTTACATATATTTTCGAAAACTGTAACCCAAATGTCCGAATCAAAAAACGTTTAAATTAACGAATACATTTGAGAACTGTAACCATGGCAACAAGACACAAAATATTAAATACTTTTTTTTTTCATTCTTTTCATACACCTGTAATTTCTTTCTCTCACACGTCTCAATTTCTTTTTTTTTCCAATTGTGACAATATGATAGTTGAAGCTCAGATATCAGACCTCAGCAAAATATTCCAATTTTGTCCTAACATGAGTCATTAAAACTTTTCCAGCATTTCACCATCAGTGTTTTTGAAAGTTATTTTAAAATTCAACAGTAAATATCCAGCAACCATTTCGCTGCTTCTCTCCAATATTTTTATATAAAAAAAATATTTTTTTTCTGTAAATGTTACAACCACACAACAGAGGCATATATATATATATATATATATATATACATATATATATATATATATATATATATATATATATATATATATATATATATATATATATACAAGGAATTCGCGAGAGCATGCGAAATATACACAAACACTGATCTCTGGCTGAAGGAGACTCGAACCTACGAACCATAGGACAAGGTACGCAGTACTTTACCAATCTACCCACACTGGACAATACCTTGCCGTGTAGCATTCGCTACACGTTTTGATCCAAGGCAGCCAGCTTTCAGGGAGAAGGCTTACAGCTTTTCATCTCATCCCCTGCATGCATCAGCCTTACTAGAGATTTGAACAATGCTGATGCATGCAGGGGATGAGATGAAAAGCTGTAAACCTTCTCCCTGAAAGCTGGCTGCCTTGGATCAAAACGTGTAGCGAATGCTACACGGCAAGGTATTGGTCCAGTGTGGGTAGATTGGTAAAGTACTGCGTACCTTGTCCTAAGGTTCGTAGGTTCGAGTCTCCTTCAGCCAGAGATCAGTGTTTGTGTATATTTCGCATGCTCTCGCGAATTCCTTGCACATATATATATATATATATATATATATATATATATATATATATATATATATATATATATATATATATATATATATATATATATATTGGATGTGTGCGCTCACCTACTTGAGGTTGTAGCGGTCGATTCCTAGTTCCTGGCCCCGCCTCTTCACTGGTCGCTATACTAGGTCACTCTCCTTGAACCGTGAGCTTTATCATACCTCTGCTTAAAACTATGTATGGATCCTGCCTCCACTACATCGCTTCCCAAACTATTCCACTTACTGACTACTCTGAGGGTGAAGAAATACTTCCTAACATCCCTGTGATTCATCTGTGTCTTCAACTTCCAACTGTGTCCCCTTGTTGCTGTGTCCAGTCTCTGGAACATCCTGTCTTTGTCCACCTTGTAGGTGGGTGTATTAGTTAGTCAGTTACCATTGTGTGTGTGTGTACTCACCTATTTGTACTCACCTATTTGTGGTTGCAGGGGTCGAGTCACAGCTCCTGGCCCCGCCTCTTCGCTGATTGCTACTAGGTCCTCTCTCTCCCTGCCCCATGAGCTCTTTCATACCTCGCCTTAAAACTATGTATGGTTCCTGCCTCCACTACATCACTTTCTAGGCTATTCCATGGCCTGACTACTCTATGACTGAAGAAATACTTCCTAACATCCCTTTGATTCATCTGAGTCTTCAACTTCCAATTGTGACCTCTTGTGTCTGTGTCCCATCTCTGGAACATCCCGTCTTTGTCCACCTCGTCTATTCCGCGCAGTATTTTATATGTCGTTATCATGTCTCCCCTGACCCTCCTGTCCTCCAGTGTCGTCAGGCCGATTTCCCTCAACCTTTCTTCATAGGACAATCCCCGTAGCTCTGGGACTAGTCTTGTTGCAAACCTTTGCACTCTCTCTAATTTCTTGACGTGCTTGACTAGGTGTGGATTCCAAACTGGTGCTGCATACTCCAGTATGGGCCTGACGTAGATGGTATACAGTGTCTTAAACGAATCCTTACTGAGGTATTGGAACGCTATCCGTAGGTTTGCCAGGCGCCCGTATGCTGCAGCAGTTATCTGATTGATGTGCGCCTCAGGAGATATGCTCGGTGTTATACTCACCCCCAGATCTTTTTCCTTGAGTGAGGTTTGCAGTCTTTGGCCATCTAAACTATATTGTGTCTGCGGTCTTCTTTGCCCTTCCCCAATCTTTATGACTTTGCATTTGGCAGGGTTAAATTCAAGGAGCCAGTTGCTGGACCAGACTTGTAGCCTGTCCAGGTCTCTTTGTAGTCCTGCCTGATCCTCGTCCGATTTGATTCTTCTCATTAACTTCACATCATCTGCAAACAAGGACACTTCTGAGTCTATCCCTTCCGTTATGTCGTTCACATATACCAAGAACAGCACAGGTCCTAGGACTGACCCCTGTGGAACCCCGCTTGTCACAGGCGCCCACTCTGACACCTCGTCGCGTACCATGACTCGCTGTTGCCTCCCTGTCAGATATTCTCTGATCCATTGCAGTGCCTTTCCTGTTATGTGTGCCTGGTCCTCTAGCTTTTGCAGTAACCTCTTGTGAGGAACTGTGTCGAAGGCCTTCTTGCAGTCCAAAAATATGCAGTCGATCCACCCCTCTCTCTCTTGTCTTACTTCTGTCACCTTGTCATAAAACTCTAGTAGGTTTGTGACACAGGATTTTCCTTCCCTGAAACCGTGCTGGTTGTCAATTATACACTTGTTTCTTTCCAGGTGCCCCACCACTCTCCTCCTGATGATCTTCTCCATGACCTTGCATACTATACACGTTAGTGATACAGGTCTGTAGTTTAGTGCCTCATGTCTGTCTCCCTTTTTAAAAATTGGGACTACATTTGCCATTTTCCATACCTCAGGGAGTTGCCCAGTTTCAAATGATGTGTTGAAGATCTTTGTTAATGGCTCACACAATATTTCTGCTCCCTCTTTAAGGACCCATGGAGAGATGTTGTCTGGTCCCACCGCCTTTGAGGTGTCAAGTTCGCATAGCAGCTTCTTCACCTCCTCCTTGGTTATATGTACCTCATCCAGCACTTGCTGGTGTGCCCCCCTGTTCTGATTTCTTGGAGTCCTACTGGTTTCCACTGTAAATACCTCTTTAAATCTTGTGTTGAGCTCCTGACAAACCTCTCGGTCGTTTCTTGTGAATTCCCCATCACCCTTCCTCAGTTTGATTACCTGGTCCTTGACTGTTGTTTTCCTCCTGATGTGGCTGTACAACAGCTTCGGGTCAGTCTTTACTTTTGATGCTATGTCATTTTCATATTGTGTCTGAGCCTCCCTTCTTATCTGTACATATTCGTTTCTGGCTCTTCGGCTGATTTCTTTATTTTCCTGAGTTCTCTGTCTTCTGTACCTTTTCCATTCTCTAGTACACCTAGTTTTTGCCTCCCGACACCTTTGGGTGAACCAAGGACTCGTTCTGTTCTTCCCATTATTTCTGTTTCCCTTGGGAACAAACCTCTCCTCTGCCTCCTTGCATTTTGTTGCTACATAGTCCATCATTTCTTGTACTGGTTTTCCTGTCAGTTCCCTCTCCCACTGAATGTCTTGAAGGAAGTTCCTCATGCCTGAGTAGTTCCCCCTTTTGTAGTTTGGTTTTTCCCAGCCTATTCCTGCTACTCTCTCCACTTGGAGCTCAACTATGTAGTCGAAGCACAGAACCACATGATCACTAGCTCCCAGGGGCCTTTCATACATGATGCCCTCGATGTCCGAACCACTCATGGTGAATACAAGGTCCAACCTTGCTGGTTCATCCTCTCCTCTCTCTCTGGTAGTGTCTCTAACATGTTGATGCATGAGGTTTTCCAGTACCACATCCATCATCTTGGCTCTCCATGTTTCAGGACCCCCATGGGGCTCCAGGTTTTCCCAGTCAATCTCCTTGTGATTGAAATCACCCATAACTAGTAACTTTGCTCCCCCCATGTGTGCTCTCCTGGCCACCTCGGCTAGTGTGTCGATCATTGCTCTGTTGCTCTCATCGTATTCTTCTCTTGGCCTCCTGCAGTTCTGTGGTGGGTTGTACATTACTGCAATTATCACCTTATGTCCCTCAGACTGGATTGTTCCTACTAAGTAGTCCCTTTCGCCCGTGCCATCCATTCCTTCCATTTTCTCAAAACCCCACTGGTTTTTAATGAGCAGTGCAACTCCTCCTCCCCCTCTCCTCCCTCTGTCTTTCCTGAGGATTTGATATCCGGATGGAAAGATTGAATCTGTTATTATTCTGGTGAGTTTTGTTTCTGTGAGTGCTATTATGTCTGCGGATGTCTCTTTGATTCTTTCGTGCCACTCCTCATACTTGTTTGTTATTCCATCTGCATTTGTATACCACACCTTCAACTTCTTTTCTAAGACTGTGGTCTGGGAGGTATATTGGGGTTGGGGAAGTGGGAGACCTGGTAAGGAACTATGGGTTGTTGCTGTGGGGGTGGAGTTTGTAATGTAGTGGGTGGGGGCATTGGATGTGGCATGGGTGTTTTGATTTAGAGTGTTTGGTTGCACTGGGGTTGACCTGGTTGGGAGGCTTCTATAGGAAGTTGTGAGGGAGGCTGTATTTGATCTTCTTCCTGGGTCTTGGATCTCCTGTCTGTCTTCTCCATCCCCTCTCTTTCCTCCTTTCGCCTTTGTATCATCTCTCTCAGTTTCTGCCTTTCTTCTTGTGTTCTGTCGCGGTCGAGATACACCTTCCTGTATGCCGTCATGTCCCTTAATCGTGCTTTCTCCTGCAGGATCCTGGTCCGAGTCGCTTCTGCCTTGAAGGTCACTCTCACTGGCCGGGTTCTTTTTTTTACAAACCCCCCTATTCTCCGAAAATTTTCCAGCTGGGTCATATCGTCTTCTCCTATTGCTTTCATGATGCTTTCAATTGCTTTTTTTCCCCTTGTTTTCTTGCTTCATATGTTTTCCCTTCGACTTCCTGGAGCCCATACACAAAGACTGACCTCACCCTTTCATTCTCCCACTGCATATCCCTGTGTATCCCCTCATCTAATTTGGTTTCCTCCACTGCAGCTTTCCTTTCATCAGTTTCACTGGCTAATGTACGTGTGTGTGTGTGTGTGTGTGTGTGTGTGTGTGTGTGTGTGTGTGTGTGTGTGTGTGTGTGTGTGTGTGTGTGTATGTGTGTGCGTGTGTGCGTGTGTGTGTGTGTGTGTGTGTGTGTGTGTGTGTTAGTTACCATTTTGTCCTAGGCACATGTCGATTAGACACTAGGCCTGGTGTGTGTGTGTACGAGTGTGTGTGGAGTTGGGGATGTAGTCACGTAAATGCATTCTCCTAATTGTGGTTTCAGGGGTCGTGTCTCAGCTCCTGGCCCTGCCTTTCTGTTGGCGCTAGTGGTTTCCCTCTACCCTGGCTGTGTGAGCCTTATCGTACCTATTCTTAAAGCTATGTATGGATTACGCATCTAGCACTTCGCTGTCTATGTCGTTCTGGTTCCTTATCACTCTAATGCTAAAGAAATGCTTCCCAACATCCATGTGACTCATCTGTGCTTTTAATTTCCAGCCCTGGCCTCATGTGCCTGAGACCCATATCTCAGATTCACTCTATCCACCTTGTCAGTTCCTCTCAGTATTTTGTACGTCGTATTCATGTCACGTCTGACCCTTCTGTTCTCTAGTGTCAAGTTTAAATTCTCTCTCCTCCCCTCAGAGTTCATACCCCTTGGCTCTGGGATTAGTTTCATTGCAAACTTTTGTGGGTTCCATACTGGCGCTGCGTACTCCGAGATGGTTCTGATATATCCCATGTATATGGTCGTGAACGCCTCCTTGTTGATGCTCGTAAAAGCTTCCCTTAACTTTGTCAGCGTCGTGTCTCCTGCAGCGCTTATGCTG
>NC_091368.1:8792205-8807205 GCF_038502225.1 Cherax quadricarinatus
ATCAGCTTGGGGAAATAGATGGCAAGTAACATTTGCACCTGAAAAAACGCAAATGATGTTCGTCTCTAGGCACCATGATGGTAATGCTGGCGCAGTAGTAAGGATGAATGGGACGATGTTGGCACCTGGAGAAGAAGTTGATATCCTTGGGGTGAAATTTGACTCCAAACTAACCATGAAGAACCATGTTGTAAATCTTGCAAACAAGGCAGCCAGGAAGCTTACAGCACTTCGCCGTATCTCGCATCTGCTTGACAGTAGGGGTTGCAAGATCCTGTACGAGGCACAAGTACGCTCACACCTTGAGTATGCTCCACTTTCTTGGTTTGCCTGCCCCCCTCCTCATCTGCGACTGCTTGACAGAGTAGAGAACAGAGCAAGACGTCTCATCTCTCGCCTGGACCCATCCTGGATAGATCTGTCATTTCAGCAGAGCCTTCAACATAGGAGGGATGTGGGTGGCCTTACTGTTATGTACAAGGCCAATATTGTCAAAATACCACACTTGGATCCACTTCGAGGACAGCGTGAAACAAGCTTTTATGCCACAAGACGGGCAGAAAGCAGCAACTTCACTCTGGCTGTACCCTTCTCCAGAACATCACTCCATCTGAGATCATACATACCCAGGATGACTCGAGTATGGAACACATTCGTACAGCATAATGATGTCAACGAGATAACGTCAGTTGATCAAATGAAAATGCTGGCCCACAGATGGCTCCAACTTCATCCTGTTCCCTACTTGTATGTCTCATAACAAAAATGCTTTCAAATGAGCTGATGTAGGTAATAGCCTTAGCTTGCCAATAAAGTTAGGGAATCCTTTAACCTGTAAATAGCTGTCAATAAAGCTAGGGATCCTTAACCTTGTCAAACCCTGTGTAGAGAGGGAGAGAGAGAGAGAGAGAGAGAGAGAGAGAGAGAGAGAGAGAGAGAGAGAGAGAGAGAGAGAGAGAGAGAGAGAGAGAGAGAGAGAGAGAGAGAAAGAGAGAGAGAGAGAGAGAGAGAGAGAGAGAGAGAGAGAGAGAGAGAGAGAGAGAGAGAGAGAGAGAGGGAGAGAGATAGAGAAAGAGAGGGAGAGAGAGAGAGAGAGAGAGAGAGAGAGATAGAGAAAGAGAGGGAGAGAGAGAGAGAGAGAGAAAGAGAGGGAGAGAGCGAGAGCAAGACTGATCTATCTCCTTGCGAGATCAGGACATCAGGAGTAAATTGGTAAGACTTGGCAGTAATTAGGAGCAGCAAGGGTGCCTGCTCTCCGGTGTCGATAGGTACCCGCTGAACTTCGGAACTCTCCTCCTCAACAACCTGACTGATCAAGAACTTTGTCTTGCTAGTCCATAACAACCTAATTAACTAACTATGACATCTTCCTTCTCTGCTTCCTGATAGATTTTGAATTACTGAAGCCTCGTTCTCTATATGATAGATCCTGAACCACTGAAGCCTCGTTGAATACAACTTGATGGTTTCTGTTAACAGGTAGATTCTGAACCACTGAAGCCTCGTTGAATACAACTTGATGGTTTCTGTTAACAGGTAGAATCCTTGAAACCACTTCTGAGCCTCCTGCTTGGAATACAACTTGATGGTTTCTGTTAACAGGTAGATCCTGAACCACTGAAGCCTCGTTGAATACAACTTGATGGTTTCTGTTATCAGGTAGATTCTGAACCACTGAAGCCTCATTGAATACAACTTGATGGTTTCTGTTAACAGGTAGATCCTGAACCACTGAAGCCTCGTTGAATACAACTTGATGGTTTCTGTTAACAGGTAGATTCTGAACCACTGAAGCCTCGTTGAATACAACTTGATGGTTTCTGTTAACAGGTAGATTCTGAACCACTGAAGCCTCGTTGAATACAACTTGATGGTTTCTGTTAACAGGTAGATCCTGAACCACTGAAGCCTCGTTGAATACAACTTGATGGTTTCTGTTAACAGGTAGATCTGAACCACTGAAGCCTCGTTGAATACAACTTGATGGTTTCTGTAACAGGTAGATTCTGAACCACTGAAGCCTCGTTGAATACAACTTGATGGTTTCTGTTAACAGGTAGATTCTGAACCACTGAAGCCTCGTTGAATACAACTTGATGGTTTCTGTTAACAGGTAGATCCTGAACCACTGAAGCCTCGTTGAATACAACTTGATGGTTTCTGTTAACAGGTAGATTCTGAACCACTGAAGCCTCGTTGAATACAACTTGATGGTTTCTGTTAACAGGTAGATTCTGAACCACTGAAGCCTCGTTGAATACAACTTGATGGTTTCTGTTAACAGGTAGATCCTGAACCACTGAAGCCTCGTTGAATACAACTTGATGGTTTCTGTTAACAGGTAGATCCTGAACCACTGAAGCCTCGTTGAATACAACTTGATGGTTTCTGCTATCAGGTAGATCCTGAACCACTGAAGCCTCGTTTTCTGCTACCAGATAGACCCTAAACTATCGAAGCCTCGTTTCCTCCTCTCAGATAGAGTCTGAACTATTGAAGCTTCATTCTCAACTACCTGATATATTCACAACCTATTTTTAAACCCACGTTCTTAACAACATAATAAATCCACAACTACTTCTTGAAGTCTCGTTCTCTATAACTTAGAAATAGTTCTGAAACTATGACCAGAACTTGGTAAATCCCCAACTATCACTGAAATCACAGCTAACGCGGACAGACAAAACATAGGTTGACAAAACATAGGTTGACAAAATATAGGTTGACAAAACATAGGTTGACAAAATATAGGTTGACAAAACATAGGTTGACAAAACTTATACAAATAGATACATGATTTGACAGAACTCAGACAAATATATGGCTTGACACAACTTACACCTAGAAGTAAACGAGTACCTGGGTGGCATCCTGGGTGGTAACCGACAGTTGTGGGTGGCAACCGACAGTTGTGGGTGGCATCCTGGGCGGTGGTAATACACTTTAGATAGCGTGATAACCGACAGTTGTGGGTGGTATCCTGGGCGGTGGTAATACAATTTAGATAGCGTGATAACCGACAATTGTGGGTGGCATCCTGGGTGGTGAATATACTTTGGATAGCGTGATAACCGACAGTTGTGGGTAGCATCCTGGGTGGTGGTAATACACTTTAGATAGCGTGATAACCGACAGTTGTGGGTGGCATCCAGGGCGGTGGTAATACACTTTAGATAGCGTGATAACCGACAGTTGTGGGTGGCATCCTGGGCGGTGGTAATACACTTTAGATAGCGTGATAACCGACAGTTGTGGGTGGCATCCTGGGTGGTGGTAATACATTTTAGATAGCACTGAGCTTTGAGAAGAGCTGAGTTGAGGTAAGATAACAGCATTAAGCTTACTAGCTGATGTAAGATAACAGCTCTAACTTGTAAAATCAACGATGCAAGAGGCATAGAGGTCCCATTATGGTGCCCCGAAGCTCGGTTGGTAGCGCCCTCCGCTCACACAATAAGTGTCCCTGATTCGATCCACGGTACGGGTGGAAACATTGGGCTTGTTTCCTTAATGCACCTGCTGTTACTGTTCACCTAGCAGTAAATAGGTACCTGGGCGTTAGCCGACTGGCGTGGGTCGCATCCTCGGGAGAAAATTAACCTGATTTGCCCGACATGCTCTGCATAACAAGGGGCTTTCTAAATAGCATATCACTGTCGTCAGCCATGGTCTGTGTAAGTTGTATCATGGACTTGTAGAAATAAAAAATACTATTGTTATTGTTTTGGTTTTTATTATTATTATTATTGATATTATTATTATTGTTATTATTACTAACAAGCTTTGTTTGTGTGGCCAGGCTGTGGTGCAGGCTTCCAGAGGTTCAGAGTGACGCCTGAGAGTGTTGAGGTGATGGAAGGAGCAGATGTCTTCCTGAGATGTGTAGTGGAGAATCAGCAGGGCAAGGCACAGTGGACCAAGGATGGCTTCGCTCTAGGTTAGTCAAGAATAAACACATGTACACACACACACACACACACATATATATATATATATATATATATATATATATATATATATATATATATATATATATATATATAAGCAAAAGCATTTTGACAAATTCTGTGGTACCTCTACTAGCTTCACATGATCCTACTAGCATCTCCAGGAGCATTGAACGTACAGATGTTGACTTCCTTTACTTATAGAACTTATTGTTAGCAATAAATTCGATTAAAATACTCGTTGTCATGTTGACTTATGTCTTATAGTATTAATAGATGATCGGCCATCATCCTCACGGCTATTACTGTTTTTTTTAATTTTCTCAAAGTTGACGGAGTAACAGTATCATATGAGAAAGGTTTTGAACCCTGTAAGACATGCTTGACATGATTCCATAACAGTGTCTATTGTAGGTAAATATCTCATGCCAATAAACTGAAACTGTCACTTCTACTCAACATTCTTGGAATTTACTAAAATAAGAAGTGTAATATGCATCTATCTTTACTAAATAAAGGTATCATGCACAAATATATTAAGAAGAAATATAACTCAAAATATAAATGTAATCGAAGTAATACCCTTAGTACAGGTCTAACAAGTCATATGACTAATGGAAGTTAATCAACCTACAAACGATAATTAGTTCAACACTTGATTAAACATGAAAAATAAACATCACATAACTTTTAAGACCAGCACACGTGTCAAGGTGTGCACCCCATTAGCACATGACCCAGAGCCCACACAGTGTATGTGCAGTAAAATCTAGCAAGAACTGAATCCACGCCATGCAGTGTGTTGACAGCTAGAAGACAGAGACAAAGCTCACTCAGTCCGAGCAGTGGGCGAGTCCATAAAGATGGGGTAATACTAGGTCGTTCACTACTAAGTAGAAGCAAACTTCTTTCTGTGACTCAGGAAATCTCTGTTACAATGTTCTTGCAAGATAATGAAAGACTAAATGATTGCATATGTGTGGTATGTTATGGATACTCTGAATAACGTAGTGGAGACCTTTGCCCCCATAGACTATGTTCCAACTTGAACTTAGCCAGCAGAAACCTAAGTTCAGCAAAGGACATGACAGTCCACAAACTGGTTATGTTGTATGAACAACTACGATGTGCAAAAACTCCAAAAATGACTCACAATGTGTTCGTATGGGAGGCTATGCTGATAGAGACAGAGCACCTGCTCCTTGTCCTTCCCTAGCTGCAAGCAAAACTTCAACTTATCTCTGAGCGAGAGTACACCTTCCTCCAACTCACCTAGTGTTACTAATTAATATCAAACCAATTAAGCAATGTAATAAAACTGGCAAATAATAAAGATTCAATAATATGGACTAATATAGACGTAATCTCAGCTGTCAGACAATAAGAGATAGGATATGTTCCCGCAAATTGTTCCAAATAGACAAATATCAAATAATGTACAAAACTACATTGTACATCACAAAATTCCAGGTCATTCGTGTTTCCACCAAGCAGGTCAACTTGTCATGATATTTTCCTCAACAATTTCACTAAGACAGTAACCACTCCTGTCCTTGTCTTTCTCGAAGCAAAACATGTGATGATTAAGACACATGTGCCACATCTGGGTGTCTTTTTTGCTGCAGTGTTTCACCTACGCGGGTAGCTTCATCAGTCAAATACAGAGCAGACTGTATTGTAGGCAGCAGGAGTAGTAGAGGCAAGGTAAAGATGATATAATCAGTCCCTCAACCTTACCTACTTTACCCAGCTGTTGCAGATGTGTTTTACCCATCAAATTGTTAATATTTATAACATTTTCAACAAAATTCGTGATTCTCAGCTCCACTAGCTCCAGCACTACCAGCACTGCTAGGACCATTCCCACCACCAACTCTACTAGCACCACCACCACCACCAGCAGATTCCCGTGCCTCTGCGCACAGGGGGCTAGAACCCCGGCTTTCATACCTCCCCAGACTTAATTAACCTGTCGCCCCGCCGAATTTGATTGACTAGGCAGAGCAACTCAGCATGATGATTGGCAGCTCAGATCTATCTCATAATAAGCGTGTAGCTTGCAGGATCATCCTATTCATACGTAAGATCTATTTCCTAATACATAAGCAGGCGTGTAGCTTACTTGATCATCTCGTGAAAGGAACAGTAATGTAGTTCTGTTTGATGGTATTAGTAACTGCACGCACATGTGAATTATCCACAGGCAATTTACAAATGTGACTGTGCGTGTTTGTGTATTTACAACTAGGTATACACACACACACACACACACACACACCATACATAGTTTTAAGACGAGGTTTGATAAAGCTCATGGAGCAGGGATAGAGAGGACCTAGTAGCAATCAGTGAAGAGGCGGGGCCAGGAGCTACGACTCGACCCCTGCAACCACAAATAGGTGAGTACACACACACACACACACAGCCACATCGGAGAGAAAATAATTACGAAGGACAAGGCAAAAAAAGCTGAAGAAGGAAGGAGAGGAGCTCACAAGAAATGGCCAGGAAGTCTGTGATGAGCTGTTTAATAGATTTAGGGAAATATTCCCAACGGAATCAGGAACACTGCCAGACATTCTTAGAGAAAGAGTGCACAAACCATCACTGGACACAATATAAACAACGGGAAGAGAAGTGAAGAAAGTACTGAGTGAACTAGATGCCTCGAAGGTAATGACACCAGACAAAATCTCTCCTTGGGTTCAGCGAGAGAGCAGAGGAACTGTGTGATCCACTAGCAACGATGCCGAAGTTGACTGAAACAAGGTAACTGCCAGAGGTCTGGAAAGAAGTGAATGTTGTCCCAATATTTAAAAAAGGCGACAGACAGGTAGCACTGAATTACAGGTCAGTATTACTAACATGCATAGTATGTAAGGTTGTGGAGAAGATTATCCGATGAGTAGTGGAGCAACTGGAGAGGAATGGATTCATAAACAACAACAAGCACGGTTTTAAAGATGGCAAATTCTAGCTCACAAACCTGCTGGAGTTCTGCGATAAGGTAACGAAAGTTAGGCAGGAGAGACAGGAATGGTGGATTGTATATTTTTGGACTGTAAGATGGCGTTCGATACAGTACCCAACAAGAAACTGGAACAAATATTTGAGGAGAAGGCAGGAAAAACAGGTTATGTGCTACAGTGGAGCATGTATATTTAATGGGAACGAAGCAGTGAGTAAGGTGTCGGAATGGCCAAATAGGACGAGTGGGGTCCCTCAAGGATCAGTACTTGGACTTGTAATATTTCTGGTGTATATGAACGACTTGACAGAATACGAACAAGAGTATACCAGGAAAGACTACAGACGGATCTGAACAAGCGGAAAGATTGGTCTGATGAGTAGCTACTGGATTTTAGCCCCAACAAATGCAAATTTAAGAAAATTAGAGAAAAGAAATACACTGCAGGCTCGGGAGGGGAGGGGGGGGGGTGGTACAAAGGCTGTAAACCTCCCTGAAAGAGAAGGGCCTCGGAGTGAGCATAGTTCAGCTGAATAACCGCTGCAGGAAACGCAAGACTGGCAACTTTAAGAGCAGCTTTCAGGAACATCAACAAAGAGACATTTACGACCTAATACACTGCATATGTCAGGACCATCCTGATGTATGCAGCGCCAATTTGTAACCTGCATCTGGTTGAGCATGTATAGAAGCTTCAAAAAGTGCAAAGGCTCGCAACGAAATTAGTTCCTGAGCTAAGGGACTATGAGGAGAGACTAGAGGAGCTAAATCTGATGACATAAGAAGACAGAAGGATCAGAGGTCACATGATTACATCGTGCAAACTACTCAGAGGAATATACGGGGTGAAGAGGAAGAATGTTTGAGAGGCGGGTCTCTGGTACACGATCACACAGGAAATAGGAAATACTTCATTAGCCTTGAGGTGGTCAAGAAATGCAACGACCCACACAGGGAAGTGGACACAAATGGAACTTCAAGATACAAATGGAACTTCGGGACACAAATGGGACCTCAGGAGACAAATGGAACCTCAGGACACAAATGGAACTTCAAGATACAAATGGAACTTCGGGACACAAATGGAACCTCAGGACACAAATGGAACCTCAGGACACAAATAGAACCTCATGATACAAATGGGACCTTAGGACACAAATGGAACTTCAGGACACAAATAGAACTTCAGGCCACAAATGGAACCATAGGACACAAATGGAACCTCAGGATATAAATGAAACCTCAGGATTTATATTGTCTCACGATGATTCAGAATCCAAATAAGCTACAGTAGACGAGGTGGTGGAAACGCGATCCATTCGCAGTTTTAGGAGTAGGTATGAAAAAGTCCGGGAGATTCGAGCTCAGCGAGTGTTACTCAAGATGAACCAAAAAGTGCAGTCAGGGGCAGAATCATATTACAAAGCGTCTCATCCTTGAAAAAAAAGGTGGTCAGTCCCTTAGTGTTAATAGTAGGTGGTCAGTCCCTTAGTGTTAATAGTAGGTGGTCAGCCCCTTAGTGTTAATAGTAGGTGGTCAGTCCCTTAGTGTTAACAGAAGGTGGTCAGTCCCTTAGTGTTAACAGAAGGTGGTCAGTCCCTTAGTGTTAACAGAAGGTGGTCAGTCCCTTAGTGTTAATAGAAGGTGGTCAGTCCCTTAGTGTTAATAGTAGGTGGTCAGTCCCTTAGTGTTAATAGTAGGTGGTCAGTCCCTTAGTGTTAATAGTAGGTGGTCAGCCCCTTAGTGTTAATAGTAGGTGGTCAGTCCCTTAGTGTTAATAGTAGGTGGTCAGCCCCTTAGTGTTAATAGTAGGTGGTCAGTCCCTTAGTGTTAACAGAAGGTGGTCAGTCCCTTAGTGTTAACAGAAGGTGGTCAGTCCCTTAGTGTTAATAGAAGGTGGTCAGTCCCTTAGTGTTAATAGTAGGTGGTCAGTCCCTTAGTGTTAATAGTAGGTGGTCAGTCCCTTAGTGTTAACAGTAGGTGGTCAGTCCCTTAGTGTTAGTAGTAGGTGGTCAGCCCCTTAGTGTTAATAGTAGGTGGTCAGTCCCTTAGTGTTAATAGTAGGTGGTCAGTCCCTTAGTGTTAACAGAAGGTGGTCAGTCCCTTAGTGTTAACAGAAGGTGGTCAGTCCCTTAGTGTTAATAGAAGGTGGTCAGTCCCTTAGTGTTAATAGAAGGTGGTCAGTCCCTTAGTGTTAATAGAAGGTGGTCAGCCCCTTAGTGTTAATAGAAGGTGGTCAGTCCCTTAGTGTTAATAAGTGGTGGTCAGTCCCTTAGTGTTAATAGAAGGTGGTCAGTCCCTTAGTGTTAATAGAAGGTGGTCAGTCCCTTAGTATTAATAGTAGGTGGTCAGTCCCTTAGTGTTAATAGAAGGTGGTCAGTCCCTTAGTGTTAATAGAAGGTGGTCAATCCCTTAGTGTTAATAGAAGGTGGTCAGTCCCTTAGTGTTAATAGAAGGTGGTCAGCCCCTTAGTGTTAATAGAAGGTGGTCAGTCCCTTAGTGTTAATAGTAGGTGGTCAGTCCCTTAGTGTTAATAGAAGGTGGTCAGTCCCTTAGTGTTAATAGAAGGTGGTCAATCCCTTAGTGTTAATAGAAGGTGGTCAGTCCCTTAGTGTTAATAGAAGGTGGTCAGCCCCTTAGTGTTAATAGAAGGTGGTCAGTCCCTTAGTGTTAATAGTAGGTGGTCAGTCCCTTAGTGTTAATAGAAGGTGGTCAGTCCCTTAGTGTTAATAGAAGGTGGTCAGTCCCTTAGTGTTAATAGAAGGTGGTCATTCCCTTGTTAATAGAAGGTGGTCAGTCCCTTAGTGTTAATAGAAGGTGGTCAGCCCCTTAATGTTAACAGGTGGTGGTCAGCCCCTTAGCGTTAATAGTAGTGGTCAGCCCCTTAGTGTTAATAGTAGGTGGTCAGCCCCCTTAGTCTTGATAGGTGATCAGCCCTTTAGTCTTGATAGGTGATCAGCCCCTTAATCATGATAGATGATCAGCCCCTTAGTCTTGATAGGTGATCAGCCCCATAATCTTGATAGGTGATCAGCCCCTTAGTCTTGATAGGTGATCAGCCCCTTAGTCTTGATAGGTGATCAGCCCCTTAGTCTTTATAGGTGATCAGCCCCTTAGTTTTGATAAAAAGTGGTAAATTTCATACCCATTCTAGAAGGTGGTCAGTTACATATAGTTAAGGGACTGACCACTTAACTACTGACAGTCTCCAGTGTTTTAGTCGCGTGTATTCGACTGATGAAGTCTGCAGCAAGGGCGAAGCATTTCAGCGATAAAGATACCAAAGTGTTATACATATGTGTCTTATCAAGTGTCTGGATCCCAACCAACACAACTCAGTGAGACTACACACTGTATTTTCACCACTGTATTAATGATACGTAATACTGATGAGTAGGCCTATGCTGGGGCTGAACAGCATCTGTTAAGGCTGAGGGACTGACCACCTTCTATCAAGACTGAGGGACTGAACACCTTCTATCAAGACTGAGGGACTGACCACCTTCTATCAAGACTGAGGGACTGAACACCTTCTATCAAGACTGAGGGACTGACCACCTTCTATCAAGACTGAGGGACTGAACACCTTCTATCAAGACTGAGGGACTGAACACCTTCTATCAAGACTGAGGGACTGACCACCTTCTATCAAGACTGAGGGACTGAACACCTTCTATCAAGACTGAGGGACTGACCACCTTCTATCAAGACTGAGGGACTGACCACCTTCTATCAAGACTGAGGGACTGACCACCTTCTATCAAGACTGAGGGACTGAACACCTTCTATCAAGACTGAGGGACTGAACACCTTCTATCAAGACTGAGGGACTGAACACCTTCTATCAAGACTGAGGGACTGACCACCTTCTATCAAGACTGAGGGACTGACCACCTTCTATCAAGACTGAGGGACTGACCACCTTCTATCAAGACTGAGGGACTGAACACCTTCTATCAAGACTGAGGGACTGACCACCTTCTATCAAGACTGAGGGACTGACCACCTTCTATCAAGACTGAGGGACTGACCACCTTCTATCAAGACTGAGGGACTGACCACCTTCTATCAAGACTGAGGGACTGAACACCTATCAAGACTGAGGGACTGAATACCTTTTATCAAGACTGAGGGACTGACCACCTTCTATCAAGACTGAGGGACTGAACACCTTCTATCAAGACTGAGGGACTGAACACCTTCTATCAAGACTGAGGGACTGACCACCTTCTATCAAGACTGAGGGACTGACCACCTTCTATCAAGACTGAGGGACTGACCACCTTCTATCAAGACTGATGGACTGAACACCTTCTATCAAGACTGAGGGACTGACCACCTTCTATCAAGACTGAGGGACTGACCACCATCTATCAAGACTGAGGGACTGACATCCTTCTATCAAGACTGAGGGACTGACCACCTTCTATCGAGACTGAGGGACTGAACACCTTCTATCAAGACTGAGGGACTGAACACCTTCTATCAAGACTGAGGGACTGAACACCTTCTATCAAGACTGAGGGACTGAACACCTTTTATCAAGACTGAGGGACTGACCACCTTCTATCAAGATTGAGGGACTGACCACCTTTATCAAGACTGAGGGACCGAACACCTTCTATCAAGACTGAGGGACTGAATTCCTTTAATCAAGACTGAGGGACTGAACACCTTCTATCAAGACTGAGGGACTGAACACCTTCTATCAAGACTGAGGGACTGAACACCTTCTATCAAGACTGAGGGACTGAACACCTTTTATCAAGACTGAGGGACTGACCACCTTCTATCAAGATTGAGGGACTGACCACCTTTATCAAGACTGAGGGACCGAACACCTTCTATCAAGACTGAGGGACTGAATACCTTTAATCAAGACTGAGGGACTGACCACCTTCTATCAAGACTGAGGGACTGACCACCTTCTATCAAGACTGAGGGACTGAACACCTTCTATCAAGAATGAGGGACTGAACACCTTTTATCAAGACTGTGGGACTGAACACCTTCTATCAAGACTGAGGGACTGAACACCTTCTATCAAGACTGAGGGACTGAGCACCTTCTATCAAGACTGAGGGACTGAGCACCTTCTATCAAGACTGAGGGACTGAACACCTTCTATCAAGACTGAGGGACTGAACACCTTCTATCAAGACTGAGGAACTGAACACTTCTATCAAGACTGAGGGACTGAACACCTTCTATCAAGACTGAGGGACTGAACACCTTCTACCAAGACTGAGGGAATGAACACCTTCTATCAAGACTGAGGGACTGAGCACCTTCTATCAAGACTGAGGGACTGAATACCTTCTATCCAGACTGAGGGACTGAACACCTTCTATCAAGACTGAGGGACTGAACACCTTTTATCAAGACTGAGGGACTGAACACCTTCTATCAAGACTGAGGGACTGAACACCTTCTATCAAGACTGAGGGACTGAACACCTCCTATCAAGACTGAGGGACTGACCACCACAACATCTCTTCCACAACTGTAGCTAGTATATCAGTCACCTCTGTGTTCGACTGAAGATGACTACTGACCAGCCGAAACATTTTGTCAATAAAGATACACAAAGGTTGCACATGTCATATTCATCTCTATATTTTCACCACAAGTCATGTTTTCTCAAGGGAAAAAAGATTACTGTCAAGGTACTAAAATACTGTCAACATGGTGACGTGTAGTGAGCCATGACATGCAAAGTGGTGCCAGGATTTTATGATTCTTTTCTCACTGTCATATCAGTTAAATGGCTGAGTATCAGCGGTTATGCCTGCCACTAAGTGCTGTGTTAACTGACTGCAGTCAGTGGTTTGTAAGTGCACCTCTTACACTTGTATCAGGGTTTGAGTCAGTGTGTTTAGAGTGACACTCGAACACAGACAGACCCAAACCAGCAAATAGGCACAGACAGACACAGGCATAGACACAGGAGCTATGGATCGACCTCTGCAACCACAACTAGGTGATTACACACACACACACACACACACACACACACACAGGCAGTGGAATAGCCTAGAAAATGACGTAGTGGAGGCAGGAACCATACACAGTTTTAAGACGAGGTTTGATAAAGCTCATGGAGCGGGGAGAGAGAGGGCCCAGTAGCAACCGGTGAAGAGGCGGGGCCAGGAGCTAAGACTCGACCCCTGCAACCACAAATAGGTGAGTACAAATAGGTGAGTACACACACACACACACACACACACACACTGTTACTACTACTACTACTACTACTAAATTCTTGGAGAATTGAGACACTTATGCAACACATGGGAATCTTTATTGAAGAAACGTTTCGCCACACAGTGGCTTCATCAGTCCAATACAAAGTAGAAATTGGTAAGTATAGTAGAAGTTCGAGGTAATCAGTCCCTCAACCTGGAATCGATGTGTTCAGTCCATCACTCATGTAGGAAGAGTGATGGACTGAACACATCGATTCCAGGTTGAAGGACTGATTACCTCGAACTTCTACTATACTTACCAATTTCTACTTTGTATTGGACTCATGAAGCCGCTGTGTGGCGAAACGTTTCTTCAATAAAGATTCCCATGTGTTGCATAAGTGTCTCAATTCTCCAACTTGTCGGTTTTCAAAACCATTCATCACATACCAAATTCTTGTAGAGGAGCAAGTGATACCAGAATCTGTCACACTGACAGACCTTCATGCTGGTCCTAATATAAGTACAGTTTTGCTACAACACAAGTGAACTTGAATCTTTTCACTAATACAAAAAATAAAATAACGTCTAAGAAGAAATATCAAATAGAAACAAGATATTTAACAATGGTTTATTTTGTCTTGAAAAAATACGTTCACCAGTGTACTTAACACATTATTATTAATTTTGGTTAAAAACACATGGCTCTTCTTCGCTTCTCAAATACAGTGGAATCCCAGTGTTTGAACTTTACTGGTTCCTAGGTGGTGTTGGAACTGCGAAAAGTTGGTTGTGGGAAAGAGTATTTGCCAGGCTTTATATTATCAGCCTCACACACTGGAGGAGGTTGAACTGACTCATCCAAAATGTCTCTGAGAGTCAGGTCAGTGTCAGAGGTCACTTTAAAACACTTTTGAAACAGAGCTTCCCTGTAAAGCTTTTTTTTAAACTGAATTGTAAATAAGTCATCGCGTTCGAATTCCAGAAAAACGTCCAAAGACCGGGTCAATTTTTTCTGATCAAAATTGTTCGGACTCCGGTTTGTTTGAGATCCGGTACGTTCGAACACCGAGGTTCCACTGTAGTCAGACAATACTGACTATTTACCATTAAACAAGTACTGTGTGAAACGACTTTACAGATTTCCCTTAAGAACTGCTAGGTTTGCTAGAAGCTTCAATCCTGGGTAGTTATGTGAAGTTTACCTAGTAAACTAAGGTATACATGATCAATATATCCACGACATCCTTAATATTTAATACAATATAGATACAACGTTGTAAAGCAGTAGTCAGCACTTTGGTCAATCAGAGCAATTATATACAGTAAGGGAACACCAGACGTTAAGCAACATGTTGATGGTCTGCCAGCTACTTGTTGACGGCATGCAGGCTACATGTTGATGGCTTGCAAGCTACATGTTGGTGGATTGCAAACTACATATTGATGGCTGGGCCATTAAAGATAAAGGTAAATAATTCAGAGAACCGACAAGTTGATAAATTAGGCACAGTGTCTTCATCAGTTCAATACAGAGGAGAATGGTAAAGATCAGAAGGAGTTTGAGGTAATCAGTCCCTCAGTCCTGATGGACTGATTACATCGACTCCAGACTGAAGGACTGATTACCACAAACTCCCTATGATCTTCACCATTCTCTTTTGTATTGGACTGATGAAGCCACTGTGTGGCGAAACGTTTCCTCCGTAAATATACCCAAGTGTTGTATATGTGACTAATAGTTACCATTAACGATACTAGTATTGTCTCAGGGACTCTAACTGCACTGCATAAAAAGCACAACTTTACTGTACAATAATTTTTAATATTGCATTTCCAGCTAGGAAAAACAATAATATACATCTATATATTAGTTAAAATAGCATCTTGTGATCAAGAT